>NC_039255.1:21630185-21836344 GCF_003368295.1 Carassius auratus | reverse complement strand
CGATTCAGGGACTTCGATCTCAATGAGCAATAAACAATTCAATTCAAGCAAATTATAGGATTTAATAAAAACAGACTAAAGAGTACATAACTACAATTCACACGGAGTAAATATGAGTATATAGCAAAACGAAAATACAATTTAAACAAGGTAAATGAACAAGAATATAATGAGATAAATGAGAGAGTAGAGATAAAGAGAGAGAGAGAGAGAGAGAGAGAGAGAGAGAGGGAGAGAAAGTGAAAGTGAAAAGCAATCTCAGCGTGGCAATTTCAAACAGTTAACTTTGCAAGAGACCCCAAGTCATTGAATGATTTCACAAACATGGAATAGCCTAGACAACCTTAAACAGCAATTTTAGTTGCGATATAAGAAAGTACTTGCTTTGATCTGGCTCTTGTGCGTAGCTGCGCTCAAATTGTCCGGTCTGTGCGGCCTCAGCGTGGTTCTTTCCAGAGCAGATGATGCGCGAGCTCGATGGTTAACGCGAAGGTAAACTTTGCCAAAAGATGACTAGACTTAAGTTCGTTTGGCTCGTGAAGGCAATTGAACGAAGTCAAATATCAGCAGACAATAAAGAAAAACTAGAATGAAACGAAAAGTAAAGAAGAATAACGGAGAACTTCTTGAAGTCCGGTTGCAAAGCTGGGAATCCTCTTTTCTCTCTGGCGGAATGCCCAGAATACAGGTTTCCCTGAGCTTTTAAGTAACTCTAGGTTTACACCTATTTTTTTAGTATGAGCCAATGAAGTGTAAACAAACTAAGGCGGGAAAAATCTTCTTTGTTTGCTGATCTCCGCCCACTGGTCTAATTTATGGCGATGTCAAAGTTAAACATTTTCTTAAGCAAGATCGTTCCTCTGAAACAATGCATCTTTTTGTAATTTGCTATCAAGATTCGTTACAGTCGTGTTTTTACGATTATACCGACACTAAGAACTATGATTTTACCAGTCCCGTATCCAAAGATACAGAGTTATTATTAACTAAATGCATATAAAGTTTGCATTAAAACCACAGTAACATTCATATATTCCACTATGCCGCATACATACATTTGAGCACAAAAAGGGGAGACATTAAAGATACATTTAGAGGTAGTTTTAGTAAAAGAAGGTCCATGGGCCAGCAAAAATGCTTGTGCCTGTTTTTGAGTGTGTGTGCGTCTCATGAATGTGTGCGTCTGTTTCACTGGAACTGTGCGATCGAGAAGCGGGGGTGTTTGTCTTCCCTTTTGAGTTCGATATCGCATCTCTGGATAGTCTCCAAGGTGTTATAACTCTTATCCCGCAGGACATTGCCGTCATGCGGCGGCCCAGGGTGGTGAGTTATGTTGTAAGAGGGTTGTAAAATGAAAGTCCTTGTTTTTCTTTAACTCACGTTCTGGTCTTTGAGTGTAGAATGTGTCAAAAGGGTCAGGGTTCATTAACATGGAACAGATGGTTGAATACCATGCCGCTCATTGGTGTTACATTCCCCCTTTGTGGTCGGATGATGCCCTGTGGTCATTATCGGACAACACCACCACCATGGTCGGACTGGCAGGTGAATCCTGACAGTCGGGTAGCAGGTGTTTGTTAGGGCTGAGGACTCAACTCGATGAGGTCCTTATCCGTCTCTGGTGTGTTACCTTCCCTTCGGGGTTTCCATCGGAGACTTCCAATCCTAGTTGTCTTGAGTTTTAGCTGCAGAGATTCGCATCTCGTTGAGTTCCTGTATAGGACTAAGGCCACGCCAAGGGTCAGGGTGTGGCCGACGACCATGGAGATGCACAGTGCTGTGTCAGCTGCAGTCCAGGCTTGGACAACAGGTGAGGTGTTCAGGATGGGTAATCGAGACAAGGCTTGGAGGGCTGCGTCGACGGGAAGCAATGTCAATGAGCTGAGGCCGCCTTTTTCAATCCACAGTTCCAACTCCGACCTAGGGTGAAGTTGTAGTTCTTGAAGAAGGATGGGATTTCTAGTTCTGATTGGTACTCTTCACTCGGAAGATGGTATAAGGCCAGATCGTCGAGGTGGAGGATGGCCCCTCGTGGGACTTGAATCCACATGCTCTGGTCGAGCAGATTGACACGGGTGGCTGTGTCATGCTGGTCGTAGGTCAGTGTAGCGGTACGTACTGGAGTGTTAACGAGCCATCTATCACCTACAATCTCAGCTTGCGTCTCGGTGACGTGGCGGCGAGGCTGGGCATCGGCAGGGCAACGCGTGTCGCTGATCATGGGTTGCAACCCGCAGATTCCATCAGTATTGTCTCTGAGAAAATGGTTTGCTGGGGCAGAGGTAGTGAATGTCTTTAGTTAGGGTGCACATGTGCAGGTTTGGGGCTAAGTACAGCTGGGTGTTGCTGTCATGGTACGCCACCACCTCAGGGGTACGTATCTTGATATGAGTGTTATCCTTCCAGAACCCCACATTAACAATGTCTTTGAGTCTGTAGATTCGGCTTGACTCTATGATGGGTAAGTTCAGGAGGAAACTCATCTCCTTCTGCTCAGGATCCACGTAAAGGGGAATAGCACTACCTAGAGAGTAGGCAAGGTGGATTTGCATAGGATCAGTGGGTGTGGTGATGGCGGAAGCCAGCACATTTTGCCACCAAGCTTAGGGGTATCAGGTATGGTGGAATTCTTCCCATGGCTAGACTGTCGATGGAAGAACTCACTTCCCGTAGCATGTCAGTCATTAATGCTGTGACCAGCTGCGTTTGGGCAAAGTCATTCTGGAACACAGTGAACAGCTGTTTCATGGAGTTCATGGTCTGGTTCAAAAGCACGCTGTGGGTGTTGAGAATGACCACCGTTCCTTTCAAAGTCTTTCCAATGGTTTGCAAGGATGCACTCTGTGTAGTGAGTTGCTCTTTTAGCTGTGGAAGTTCAGTCTGAATTTCAGCCACATGCCGTCTCACAGTGGCTATATTTACTGCATTGACACTGGACATACCGATGTTGAACAGAGTTCCAACAGCAGCGGCGGCTCCGAGATGCGCTCCCAGGAAACGTTTGGGGCGGCGGTTGTGTCCACCTAGTTCCGCCTGGGTAACAGTCATCTTCTCAAGTTGGTTGAGCATGTGCTTGACATCGGCCTCGGCGTGCTGGAGGGAATCCTCTGTCCAACGGGCACCGGCCCAGCTGTACTGGGCTACTGCGCGGGGGTAGTGTGCTCTGTAGACGTTGCGGGGGTCGAGTCGAACGTATACTTTCTGGGTGTACGTCCGACAATTCGTGATCAGGAGTCCCGGTTGCTCTCTCAATACAATGCCCGAGGCAGGACCCGGTGTGATAATGTCTGATGACGGCTGGCCTCTGGTTGACTGGAGGCACAGGATGAGAATCCACAGCAGCATCCTGTTACAGGCCAGAGAGAGAGAGAGAGATGGGGAGGAAAAGGGAAAAGAGAGAGAGGGAACAGGTCAGTGAGGTTTGTCCCGGGTTGGATGGGACAGTCTTTTCGCTTCGATGGCGGCGGTTGGTGTTTAGCTTGCATTGGCCCCTCCCTGTCTTTCTCTGCTAGTGGCCACATGTCTCTTAATCTGGTTACGGTGGACCCATTTGAGAACTGGTTCTCTCGATCCCCGACTTAGCTGGATTTGGTACGCAACTGGGGAGAGTTTGTTCATAATCTCATGAGGTCCCGTCCAGTGTGGCAGGAATTTCTTTGACAGCCGCTGGGGGCCTGTCTGAGTTGGCGGGGTGAAGCGGTAATACAAGACCCTGTCGCCCACATTCAGTTCCTGGTGTGACGCTTTCCGATCATAGTATGCTTTCTGGCCTTCAGCGCTTTTTTGCAGGTGTTGCTGGGCAAAAGCAAACGTTGTTTTCAAGTGTCTATGGAGCTCGTCAAGGTACTGGAATGTGGTGTAAGCAGTGACAAGGTTGGAGTCTCCTGGTTGATACAGCAAGTGTAGTGGCAGGGTCATCTGCCGCCCAGTCATGAGTTCAAAAGGGGACACCCGTGTTGATTCCTGTGGGGTGGCTCTGATGGCCATCAACACAAGGGGTAGTTTCACATCCCAGTCTTTCTGATTAGCAGACACATACTTTTTCAGCATGGCGACCACCGCTCTGTTCGATCTCTCTACCTGGCCGGATGCAATTGGATGGTGGCTGATGTGTAGTTTAGCTTGTACCCCTAGGCATTTCCAGATCTGTTGCATGATCTCGGCCGTGAAGTGGGTACCTCTGTCTGAGTTGACTCTCAGTGGCAATCCGAACCGGGAGAAGATATGGTTCATCAGGAGGTATGCAGTGGTTTGGGCAGTGTCATTGGGTGCTGGCAGACACTCTACCCACTTGGTAAACTGGCACACCACCGTGAGGAAGTACTTGTTGCCTCTTGTTGATCTGGGCAGGGGCCCTACCCAGTCGATTTGGAGGTCTGACCACGGGAACGTGATCCCTCTGCGTTGCAGTGGGGCTCTGTGGTTTGGGTTTGCTGGTGTGAACTGGCAGCACACAAGACATTCTCTGACGTACTCTGCCACATCTTGTTGCATGCCGGGCCAGAATGCCACCTGTCTCAGTGTGTCATACGTGGCTCTGGCACCGTGGTGTCCAGCACATGGTGTGTCGTGGGCGTACATTAGCATTACCCCCTTTTGGCATCGTGGCACCACGAGCCGTGGCGATGTGCTGTCATCAGGTGCAAACCACAGAATGTCGTCTTGTACACGTAGCATGTGTCTGGTGTTAAACAGGTGTCGGAGGCACGAGTCATCATTGAGCTCAGCTTCAGTGATAGGGTGGTTGGAGGGGTCAGAGAGGTGGTTAAGAATTGTCTTTATGGCAGTGTCAGAGGCTTGCATATCCGCAATGTCGTTGTTGGAGATCTGCGGAGTTAGCGATAGCGACTGTGAGGCGGGCACTGCCACAGGTGAAGGTCGTTTGCTGCGGGTTAATACTGCAACATCGGGGCTGGGTGTGGGTTCTGGGGGTGACCACACCTCCCCGTGTAGTGCGCCTGTTTTGGCGAGGGCGTCGGTTTTATCATTTAAGTCTTTGTCCAGCCCTGGTAGCTTAGAGTGTCCTTTTACCTTCTTCCAGTACACAGTCATATTGTGCATTTCGGTGATGTTATCACATTCTTGGAACAGGTGTTGGTGTTTGACTGGCTTGTTGTTTGCCGTTTTGAAACCATTCTGTTTCCAGCCGGTAAGGTGGCACACAAAACTGAGTCTGGCATAGTTAGAGTCTGTACAGATGAGGATTTCTCTGATGTCATGGGCTGATGCGATCTGCAGAGTTATGAGAATGGCTGCTATTTCTGCATATTGTGATGACTGGGGACCTAACTTGAAGTGTTGTGGGGAACATGGCTGGTCGTTGACCCACAGCACTCCTGCACCTGCCTTGAGGATGCCATCGTGGTTGTAGGAGCATCCATCGACGTAGGCTGTGAGCATGCCCTGACACGCATTCTCTTCAAAGTACCTGTGACAGGTCGGTTGTTGCTGTTGGGGTTCTTGCACGCCCATTTCTTCTGCAGATATGTTATCAGAACAGTTTTGGCATGCGGCCAGGCCATTGCCCAGTGCAGACTTGTGATTCTGTGCATACCGTGCCTCAACATTGCGTCCTTGGAGAGCCATTAACCATGTGGCTATGCGTGAATTGGTGACCACGCCATCTCGGATTCGCTGGCTGTTGAGGAACATTACTGGCTGGTGGCAAGTCTCTATGATAACTTTCTGTGCCCCAATGTAATTGGAGAATCGCTGAATGGCCCATACAGTGCAGAGCAGAGCTTTTTCACAGTCTGAGAACTTACACTCTGGTGGAAGCAGTGTCTTGCTGGCATAGGCAACTACTTTCTTGTCTTGATCATGCCGTTGGTACAGGCCAGCACTGAGACATTGGTTGGAGAACCCAGCTTCCAGGTAGAATTCCTTTTGTGGATCGGGGTAAGCAAGACACGGAGCTGTGCATAAATGTCTTTTTAGTTCTTTCATGGCGTGTTCTTGAGCCTCTGACCAGACGAAAGGGCAGTCCTTTTTAGCAGAGCTGTCAGAGGTCTGGCAATGTCCGAGTAGTTTTCGATGAACTGTCGAGAGTAATTGCATACCCCTAGAAAACTCCGCAGCTCAGAGACGTTGGTGGGAGGCTTGATGTTCTGAATGGCATGAATGCGGTTTGACTGAGGTTCAATGCCTTGGGATCCGATGAGCAGGCCCACGTAGTTAACCTTAGTTCGGCACCACTGTCCTTTGTGGAGGGCGATCTTGGCTCCCGGCGGTGGATAGTTGGTTCAAAACATAGTCTATTTCTTTCAGGTGGTCGGCCACCGTTGTGCTCTTCATGAGAACATCGTCTACATAGATCAGGTTGCCTCTCATTCTAGCGTCTGGGCAGGCTTTGTTCAGAAAGATGTTGAATTCAGCTGGTGAGTTGGCGTAGCCGAACGGACACCTGTTGAAGGTGAACTGTCTGTTGCCAAATGTGAATGCCAACTTGTGTTGGTCTTCCGGGTGCACCGGAATGGTCCAGAATCCAGAGGCCACATCAAGTGTAGAGAAGATTGTGGCTCCTCTGATTCGGGGTAGTTCTTGTTCTAGCTGGGTCATGGGCCATCGTGACAGCGGCACCTGTTGATTCAGTTTCCTGTAGTCAATGGTGGGTCGCCATTTGCCGTTAGGTTTGAGGACGGGCCAGATGGGGGCTGAGTAGGTGCTGTTGCATGGACGGATGACCCCCTTTTCAAGCATAGATTCGATGATCTCCTGCACTGGTTCGTGTGAGGCGATGGGAATCTTGTACTGTCTGACAAAAGTGGGAGGAGCATCAGGGTGCGTAGGGATGCGCACCGTGTGGAGGTTGGTGAGACCACAGTCTAGAGAGTCTTTGGCAAAGGATTCTTTGAACTTATACAGAACTTGTCTGAGTCCTTGGCGGTCTGTATCGCTTTGAAGTGCATTAGCGTCTTGTAGAATTTGCTGCACTTGAGATTCAAAACCTGGGTAAGGCTCCTCCATCGGTGTGTCATCAGTCGGGTTGGCATTGAGAGGTGTAGTAGGTTCATGAGCCTCACCGACGTTCTTGTGGGAGACTGTGTATATTGCGAGGTGTTCGTCCTCGGTCAGCTCCGTTCTGCACACTTGGTCTTTAGGCACCGACATAACAGATGTGATGGCAATGAGTTTGAAGGGTGCAGTGAACAATGTACTGTCTGTACTCCCTTCGGGTATCAGTGCGGGTGGAATGGGACCAATGACAGGTAGTACAAGTTCAAAATCATGAAAGTCATGGCTTACTAGCCATCCCAGCCGGTAGGCCTTGGGAATGTTGATGTCAGTTGCCGTGCAGTTGTTGAACAGGATGTAGACTACACGAGATGACACTTCAGTGAGGGGTGTGGCTTCCAGTGTGAGTCCAAGTTCCACACATTCAGGTGAGGGTTGGAAGAAACCCAGCGTGTGGTTTAAGGTTTGACCCCATCGCATGTTGAGCCGAATAGCGACCCCTTTGGTGTAAGCTGGTACCACCGTTTCCTGTTCGTTGACTAAAGTGCAGACTTCTGGGATGGTCTGCCCTGATATGAGGTTGTCATGGTTGATGGAAACGTGTGGCTGCAAAGTCAATGGGGCCCATACAACTTCATTAAAAGTGTCCACATGAGCCTTGAGGCGAATCAAGAGGTCTGCTCCAATGTAAACATCGTGTGGCAGGTCCGGAAGGACCAGGAAATAATGAGTCAGGCACCGATAATTCCATTTCACATGCAAAGCGCAGATTCCTCTAGCAGAAACCATTGAGGATGGGTGTGAGTTCAAAGGGAAACGAGTGCGCTTGCTGGCATAAGGGAGGTCAGGTGTCTTCTCAGTGATTGCATTGTACAGTGACAGACTAATGGCTGAGTTGTCTGCCCATATGGCCAGAATACTGTCCGTTGTTGTTATATCATGCAGCTGCAGTTCGGTTTTGACCTTGGGGCAGTAGGTATCAGAGTCTTTAGTGGCCTTGAAGGTACAGAGGATCGAACTTGAGCCTTGGTTTGTTGTTGAGGCTGGATACCTATGGCTGGCTGCTGGGGTTCCCGTGACCTCTGTGACCCGACAGTCTGGCTCTGTGGGAATTCTCGTGACCTCTGTGACCTGACCGTCTGGCACCGGCGACCTGTGTGGTTGGAGGGGAAGAGGTTCTCGCACTTGAGCCCAGACTTTCAGCTGTTTGAAATCTAGTAAAGGCTCAAAGCGATCAAGCAGGTCTTTCCCGATGAGAAATGAATAATTGTTCATTGGTGAGACATAAATAGGATGTACTAGGCTCATAGGTCCGATCGTCAGGTGGATGGGAGCTACATTTCTGAGCTGGATGTCATTTTGGCTGTATGACTGCACATTCAGCTTGCAAGTGTGAAAATTTAGAGTTCGATTCTGTCTCTGAGCTTCAAATTTGAGCTTATTAAATAGTTGAGCCGAAATCAACGTGAGGTCTGACCCTGTGTCCACAAGGGCTTCGAGTCTCATTTCCTTTTCTAAAGTGATGGTTAGGTAGAGTTTCCGAGCCACTCCCTTCTCGATCAGGTTCCCCAGGAGTTTTGGTGTTGGGGCTTGTGTGTTGATCGATAAGCAGTTAGGGTATGTTTTGTGTGTTTCGTTGTGGGTACAGATAACCAAAACAGCACTTTCTGGCACCTCAGTGTGTGGGATGATGCTTTCTTGGTCAGGAGGTGCAGACGTCAGCTGGACTGAGTGGGTGTTGCTATTGTTTGATGAGGCAACAGCTAGTTCAATAGTTCGTGGTTGACAAACAGTGTTCTGTGTGCTTGGTTCAGTTGTGGAGACGTTGGGAGTGGTGCTGGTTTCAGGCATAAGGTTTAGTCATGCGGTGTCTGGTTTATCCTTCTTGTCCTCCTTGTGAGGTTTCTGTTGAAGGAACTCTCTCAGTATTCTCAGAAGTTCTGCAGCTTCGGATGTGGCTGCACTTTCCTTTTTAGATGTGGGCTCAGCCTTGAGTTTCCAAGCATCACGTCGAGAGTGTTCCCCCTCCCGCCTCCCTGGGCTTGGTGTTCTGGAGGCTGGAGGTTGGCTAGTTCTGGGTCGCCGGCCGGCTTCCCAGGTGCCCCCCCCTTTTGGTTATGGGAGGGGCGAGGCCGGTCCCAGGATATTCCAGAGCGGTCGTTCTGGTGCTTCGGACGGGCACCACCACCGCGACCGCGCTGCCCTCTGCTGGCTTGGAACGGTCTTGACTCTCGGTTGATGGGTGTATAACTGGGGTGCTGTTGGGCGCCCTCTAGGGTCAACTCTGAATGGGACTCAGAGACAGAGCAAATAGTTGGGTGTTTTACAGTCTTTTCTGACACAGTCTTTTGTTTGGTGTAGGCCTTATGTGCTAAATCACGTAACTGTTGTGTTGACATGCTACGCGGGCACGCTAACACTCCCAAATGGTGGCTGACAGTAGGATGGAGGTTTCGCAGAAACAAAGTTCGGAAGTTGACGTCTTCCTCCATGCCTGGTTCATTCCTCGCTCCGAAGTAGGCACGTCGCAGTCGGTTGTAGAAATTTGGTGGGGTTTCAAGTCGACCTTGCTTGAGGTCCATTGCGGTTACTAGCCCTTGGTCTGATTCTGGATCAGAGAATTCACGCACCAAAGCTTTTCGCAGTTGCTGGTAGTCCATTTTGACAGTCTCTGGTTGACGGTCTAAGAAACTGCGTACCTCACGACTGGACGTAATTCTGAGCAGGTACAATTTGTCCCAAGTGGTTACGTTGGTGACAGTTTGCAAGTGAAAGTCTATATCTTGTAAATAAGCGTGAATGTCGTGGCCTCCTGCAGGATCTGGGTTGAACGTAGGGATGTTTCTAGCCAGCTTGTCCAGTTCTTTTGGAGTTATGTGTCCGTGGCTGGTGACCCGGACTTTCTGGAAGGGTTTTCCTTCCCCCACTGCTGACAGGGGTTCGTGGAGGCTGGCTGGTGACATTTTGAAAAGCAGGCTTTCACCCCCTTTTCCAGCTCGAAGTTCTTGGCTGACACGCTGGGGTTCACTGGCCAGGGGAAACTCTGTGGAGTGTGTTTCCTCTTTCTGTTCACGTTGCAGGCTATAAGAATGTTTCAGTTCTCTGTGAACCATGTCAAGTTCATCTATTAGAGAGTCTTTACGCTGTGTAAGGTCGTGGATTTCAGCTCGGGCCATTTCCAGGTGATTTTCATAGGCCTTCACTTTAGCATCTCTTTCTTTCAGTTCGATTTCAGCCCTTTCAAGGAGAGCGTCACCTTGTCGGAGCTTTGCCTCGAGTCTCTCTCGGGTTTCTCTCTCCAAATGTTCTCTTTGGTCTGTGTCCAGACGAAGATTCTCCAGGGCATTTTGAAGTCTTTCCACTTCTTTCTGTAGTTCTGGATCTGTAGCGTTCTCTTTCTCGTGCTGGTCTTGGGTCTCGAGAAGTAGCTTATCTAGACGACTCTGGGTGTGGGCCTGATGCTGTAGGGCTTCCTCCACTCGAAGTCTCAGAGCCGCGGCTTCCTGCTCCAAGTCGTGGTTGCTCCTTTCGCTGATCCTTGCCTGGGCGATGAGGAGGTGAGCTAGGGTCCCTGTGATCCTGGCAAGTTCTTTGTGGGTGTAACTCTGCGTTGGATCGTTCGCCATCAGCTGGTCCATCTCAGTATCCAGTTGTCCCTGGCTCAAGTGCTGCAGGTCACTGGTGTCCTTTGGCAGGAAGGAGGTCGTCATCGTCTCCAGCCATGTCGCTAGCTGATCCCAAGGGACTGCGGGACTGGATGCACGCGACATCTTGGCTCACTGCGGACAAGAGAAGCACAACACACACACAAAGAGGCCAATGCAAGTTCGTTCTCTGGTTAACGAGCTATCGTACGGCTATGCCGTCTATAAGAATTTTGGCTAACTGATGCAGACAGTTAGACAGGGAGGCGGGTCCAATTAGGGTCGGCCCAAAATAGAGACTTGACAGGGGATAGCCTCGTGGGTCACCTGGTGACACCGGCTGCTCGGTTGTCGCTCTACTACTTAGCTCTCCTTGGGGTCTCTCGGTGAACTGCAAGAAACAGAATCACAACAGCATGCAAAAAGGTGAAGATAGGAAAGAGCACCGTGAAAACAAAACCCCAAATAAATTGGTCTGCAATGAAATGGAATGAATAAGAACGCTAGAAGTGTTAGGTAGAGAATAAAAAAAAACTAAGCCTGCTGCTTTTCACAAGAGTTTCTGCTAGGGGCCTACAGCATGTGCGGCTAGGGGAGTAAGAGACCTAGGAAAAGGGTGTGGCTTACAGAGGAAAATGGACCAAACACTTAACATAAATATCAGGGGGAATATCTAATATTCTGCGCCTTATAATAAGTGGATAGGTTTTATCACTTTTGGTTCACCTGGTGGAATCCAGCGGCACGGTCAGCCTCCCTGGCGCTCCCAAACACTCAACCGCAGTGTCCCTGGCCCTCCGTTACTCTGACGTTGCGCCCTCTCAAACAGCTTGTGACTTTTAACACAACCGGCAACACCAAGATGTCAACCGCCAGACAGCACTACAAAATTGGGCTGTTCCCCAGAACCCTCTCTTTAGAAAAGAAAGTGGGCCCCGATTTAGCCCCCGGTTTAGGTACTGGTCCCAGAGATTGCGTCGTGTGTCAGCTGGACTGATTGATCACCGTTGGAGTGCCAAATTGCTGATGTCTTCCACTGCGTGGCGCAAACGAACAGAGATAAGAGGGACCGAGTTTCACTCACGGCCAGTGTTGGCAACGCCGGTTGGCCCCCTTGCTCACTGGAAACCTGAGATGACTGTCCTATCACCAAAGGAGTTCTACAATCAAATACACAAAGGATGAACAAAGGAAACTTAAAGTGAATTAAGGTTTGGTTTGTTTAATCATCAACTGAGTAAATATATATGTAGAAATGAGAGGTAAACAGCTTTACCTAATGATGATAAAACAAAAACAAAAGCTTATGATAATGATGGTAATTATCAAAATAATCTAAGCAAAAAGAGAGAGGAAAGATAAACAACAAAAAGGGCTATATAGAATAAAATAAAATAAAAAGTTGAATGAAAAAAAAAATAATAATAATAATAATAAAAATTAATAATAATAAAAAAAAAACTAAAACAAAACCCCAAATAAATTGGTCTGCAATGAAATGGAATGAATAAGAACGCTAGAAGTGTTAGGTAGAGAATAAAAAAAAACTAAGCCTGCTGCTTTTCACAAGAGTTTCTGCTAGGGGCCTACAATAATAATAAAAAAAAATTAAAGAGGAAAAATAATAATAATAATAATAATAATAATAAAAAAATAAAATAAATAATAATAATAATAATAATAATAATAAAATAAATAACAAAAGACAGGAATGAGCACGGGAGAAGAAGAAGCTGGTTTTCACCACAAAGGGGCGTATTCACTCTCTGTGGCTTAACCTGGTGAGCAGAAAACTTAATTCAAATTAAAAATTTCAAAACTGGTTTAAATCAAAATTGAAAATAAGCAGGTGAGAAGAATTAATAGGAAAAATCGGAATAAATGCCCTATAATACCCAACGATAACAGTAATGTATCATTAATAATTATGAAATTAATCAGAAAGGGTAAAAGTAGATGAAGCAATTCAAAACAGAACCGAACAGAAAGAGATCAGAGAGATGCAAGCTGTGAACTGACTTAACAGGTTACTGCCACTAGATGGCTTACTTCCTTCTAAATGGGTTAATCAGTGGTTGGGCTGAGACACTTAATTTGCACTATTAAACAATTAAATTCTAATTCAAATCATGTTTGAACCAAATTCAAAGTAAATGTGAACAAAAACAGGCAAAAATTGTCTAATGCTGAAATAATATTCGCACGAGCAAAGCTGTTAATGCAAATAATTATTGAGAATTTAGACAGCTAATTCAATAAATCACAGAGAGAAATAGAGGTTAGTAATTCGAGAGCCTTATCTGAAACGGCCACGAGATGGCACTCATGCAAGCTGGAATCAGAAGACAGGGCAACTTGAAACGTCTAAAATTCCCTCTGGTGTTTAGATAGCGGAATGACAGTCAGTTACACTATGATCTAATCTCTGTGCGCTCATCAGCGCTGATTCTCTGCATCAAAATCGCAACTCACAAACAGACAAAGGTTTTATGACCCTTGAGGTGCTAAATTAAACAGCGCGTGAGGCCGGAGCTTTTCTCTAACCAACACAAGACTGTTAATAACAGATTTTGTCCATCTGTTTTACCTCCCATAAACATTTAACAAAACAGCACTTATGATTTAAATGTTTTAGGTTTAAAATCGGGTAGCTAAGCCAATTTAGACCAGGAGTTTTTATCGTTTAAATTTTGAATATCACTGTGGCTCACCACGAAATTCAATAACGATACTTAATATGCAAGGCCTTTTTAACTGAATCAGAGGAACATCGCTCAGGTTCAGATTTACATATTACAATTAATAAAAGATTTCTTCATCTTTTAATTATTCATATGAAAATGTTGGTCTTCTCTTGACAGGAGACTTTTAACATTTACTGCAGTTTACTTTTATTAAAATAACAGTGACTATAGGTATTTTTAGAAACTGTTAGGCTGCTGTGCTGAACAGTTGCCTTTGTGCCAAATGAGTTCGCTCGAAGCGCGACTTAACTCACAATTCAAAAATGCGCATACATAATATTAACATCCAAAAATGCTCGTGAAAATGAAAATTAATATTGCTCACAAAAACAAAGTTTGAACGCTGCCCAAATTAAACTCCACCATTTAATGTAGCAACAATCACTTTCTGGGGAATAATTAACTCAAATGAAGTGAATATTCATGAGTCTATGAATATAACGTGCTTATTGCTTACAAATATTAAATTACCCAAAGAGGGAATATTTAATCATTTAAAGGTAACCTTTACTAGAATTAATTTAAGTTACTCTAGACAATCTGTTCGTCCAGCGAACTGGAAGCTAGACTTCCTTATCAAAATTCAATAAAAATACCCTTCTTACAAACTCCAAGAAATATTAATCTTCTGATCAGGAAAAAACAATATTTTCTGTGTCTGTACTACTAAGATTACTGAAAATTTATTCATATAAAACAAAGCTCGTAGCGTAGATCAGACGATTCAGGGACTTTGATCTCAATGAGCAATAAAACAATTCAATTCAAGCAAATTATAGGATTTAATAAAAACAGACTAAAGAGTACATAACTACAGTTCACACGGAGTAAATATGAGTATATAGCAAAACGAAAATACAATTTAAACAAGGTAAATGAACAAGAATAATAATGAGATAACTGAGAGAGAGAGATAAAGAGAGAGAGAGAGAGAGAGAGAGAGAGAGAGAGAGAGGGAGAGAAAGTGAAAGTGAAAGTGAAAAGCAATCTCAGCGTGGCAATTTCAAACAGTTAACTTTGCAAGAGACCCCAAGTCATTGAATGATTTCACAAACATGGAATAGCCTAGACAACCTTAAACAGCAATTTTAGTTGCGATATAAGAAAGTACTTGCTTTGATCTGGCTCTTGTGCGTAGCTGCGCTCAAATTGTCCGGTCTGTGCGGCCTCAGCGTGGTTCTTTCCAGAGCAGATGATACGCGAGCTCGATGGTTAACGCGAAGGTAAACTTTGCCAAAAGATGACTAGACTTAAGTTCGTTTGGCTCGTGAAGGCAATTGAACGAAGTCAAATATCAGCAGACAATAAAGAAAAACTAGAATGAAACGAAAAGTAAAGAAGAATAACGGAGAACTTCTTGAAGTCCGGTTGCAAAGCTGGGAATCCTCTTTTCTCTCTGGCGGAATGCCCAGAATACAGGTTTCCCTGAGCTTTTAAGTAACTCTAGGTTTACACCTATTTTTTTAGTATGAGCCAATGAAGTGTAAACAAACTAAGGCGGGAAAAATCTTCTTTGTTTGCTGATCTCCGCCCACTGGTCTAATTTATGGCGATGTCAAAGTTACACATTTTCCTTAAGCAAGATCGTTCCTCTGAAACAATGCATCTTTTTGTAATTTGCTATCAAGATTCGTTACAGTCGTGTTTTTACGATTATACCGACACTAAGAACTAGGCTTTTACCAGTCCCGTACCCAAAGATACAGACTTACTATTAACTAAATGCATCTAAAGTTTGCATTAAACACACAGTAACATTCATATATTCCACTATGCCGCATACATACATTTGAGCACAAAAAGGGGAGACATTAAAATACATTTAGAGGTAGTTTTAGTAAAAGAAGGTCCATGGGCCAGCAAAAATGCTTGTGCCTGTTTTTGAGTGTGTGTGCGTCTCATGAATGTGTGCGTCTGTTTCACTGGAATGTGCGATCGAGAAGGGGGGGTGTTTGTCTTCCCTTTTGAAGTTCGATATCGCATCTCTGGATAGTCTCCAAGGTGTTATAACTCTCATCCCCGGCAGGACATTGCCGTCATGGCGGCGCCCAGGGTGGTGAGTTATGTTGTAAGAGGGTTGTAAAACGAAAGTCCTTGTTTTTTCTTTAACTCACGTTCTGGTCTTTGAGTGTAGAATGTGTCAAAAGGGTCAGGGTTCATTAACATGGAACAGATGGTTGAATACCATCCGCTCATTGGTGTTACAATCACCTCAAGTACAACAACCTTTTTGAAAAGTTTCAGTCTGGCTTTCGTTCCGCCCACAGCACAGAAACAGCCTTAGTGAGAGTGACAAATGACCTGCTAATGACAGCTGATGCGGGTTCACCATCACTCCTTGTCCTCTTGGACCTCTCTGCAGCTTTTGACACCGTTGACCACGGTATACTTCTTAAACGGCTGCACCACTCTATTGGTCTCAATAACACCGTCCTGCGCTGGTTTGAGTCATATCTCACAGATAGATCTGAATTTGTGGCCATGGGAAGCTCTAGGTCCCGTTTACACGCTGTCGATTGCGGGGTTCCACAGGGCTCAGTTCTTGGACCTATTTTGTTCATTCTTTACATGTTGCCCCTCGGTAAAGTCATCAGTCGTTTGGGAATTTCGTTCCATTGTTACGCTGATGATACACAATTATACATCAAAACTGACACTCATTCATCAACTTCATCAACAATTTTATCAACAGTCACTGCCTGTTTGGAGGAAATAAGGGCATGGATGACTCATAACTTTCTACAGCTGAATAGTTCAAAGACAGAAGCTATCCTCATTGGTTCCCCTCATCAGATCAGATCATCTTCCATAACCTGCATTACATTCTCTGGCCAGGATATTCCCCTATCATCATTAGTCACCAATCTTGGTGTCAAGTTTGATCTTCATTTAACCTTTGAGGCGCACATTAAACATCTTTGTAAAACATCTTTTCTCCACCTCAGGAATATAGCCAGACTCCGCCCCACACTTACCCTACATGATGCTGAGAAACTCATTCACGCCTTTGTCTCCTCAAGATTGGATTATTGTAACGCTCTTCTCATCGGGATTCCTAGCAAGAGCATCCAGAAACTCCAGCACATACAAAACAGTGCCGCTCGGATCCTGATGAGAGTGCGTAAATATGAACACATCACACCAATTCTTCGATCTTTGCATTGGCTTCCCATTTCTGCACGGATTGAGTATAAAGTCTCCCTTCTCACACATCATTGCATCCATGGCAATGCCCCCAGTTACCTTCAAGAACTCCTAACTCCACAGACTTCAGTACGTTCCCTCCGCTCCACAAATACCTACCGGCTCCGTCCCCCTAAGACTAAGTCCCGTACAATTGGGGACAGAGCCTTCTGTGCCGCGGCCCCTCGGCTCTGGAATGCTCTTCCTGAACACTTGAGGGCTCCACAAACGACAATTGGTTTTAAAAAGGACTTAAAAACTTATCTTTTTAAAAAGTTTTTCAATGTTTAAAACTTTTTTTTTCATGTTTAAATTTGTTAGTTTTAGTTGGCAGTTGTTTTTTAACTTAATTTTTAGATTGTGTTTTTTTTTTTTCTGCTTTTATTGTAGCACTTTGAGATTTTCTTTAAAATGTAAAGTGCTTTATAAATAAAATGTATTATTATTATTATTATTATTATCCCTCTATGTCACTTACTCCCCAAAGCATGAGATCATCCTAGGATTTCCATGACTGTCCGTACACGACCCCGTAATTTCCTGGCTTTAAGGTGAGTTGACCAAGTGGTCTGCCTTTTGTGAGAATCACTGTTTTTCCTCAGTTCCTCAACCAGGTTATACCACTAGTATTGAAAGTCCGATCAGTGCCAAGGCAGTCAACAAGTTATGACGACCTGGCAGAAGTATTTAGTAAAGCTAAGGCTACACACCTACCCCCTCACCGTCCCTGTGACTGTAGTATTGACTTACTCCCCAATGCCATGCCTCATATTTACCTGTTGTCTCGATGTGAAACCCAAGCCATGGAGGATTATATTGAAGAGGCCTTGAGTTCTGGATTCATTCGACCCTCTACGTCTCCAGCTGCAGCAAGGCTTCTTCTTTGTGGAAAAAAAGGATGGAGGACTGAGGCCCTATACTGATTATAGAGGATTAAATAATGTCACAGTAAAATTCCGCTACCCCATGCCGCTGGTTCCTTCAGCCCTGGAACAGCTCCGTGAAGCAAGAGTATATATACACATTGGGGTAATTCGATCTACGAAGTGCATATAACTTGATTCGAATTAAGGATGGTGACGAATGGAAAACTGCCTTCCTCACCACTAAGTGGAGTGAGGAGGCCACTCAAGCATACAACACCTTAAAGGTTAAATTTACCACAGCCCCAGTCCTCAAACACCCTGACCCCAATTTGCCATTCATTGTTGAAGTAGACTCTGACTCGGGAATCGGAGCAGTGTTTTCCCAACGCCAGGGTCAACCTGGTGCATTCTTTTCAAGAAAGTTAACAGCAGCTGAATGAAACTATGATGTTGGGATATGGAACTCCTGTCTATAAACGCATCCATAGAACAATGGAGACACTGGCTCGAGGGGGCAGTCCACCCATTCCAGGTGATTACTGACAATAAGAACTTAGAATACATTAAAGGTGCAAAACGACTTAACTCACGCCAAGCTCGCTGGTCCCTCTTCTTCACACAGTTCCAATTCACAGTGACCTACTGTACAAGGAGTAAAAACAGTAAGGCAGATGCTCTCTCCAGGCAGTATGATTTTCCCGTCGAAAATCATTCCCCAGAATGCATTCTTCCCCCATCTGTAATCATTGCCCCAAATACCTGGGATATCATGGAGGAGATACAGAGAGAACAGCTCCAAGAACCAGCTCCTGCCAACTGCCCACTTAACACACATTACGTTCCACAAAGTCTATGTCACAGTATAATTCAATGGGTCCACACCTCTGTCAGCTCTGGCCACCCTGGAATCTCCCACACTCTGCACCTGCTACACAACTCATTCTGGTGGCCTTCAGTGTCCAAAGATGTCATTACTTATGTAAAAGCCTGTCAGGTTTGTGCCCAATCCAAGACCCCCAAGGAGCTATCATTGGGACTTCTCCAACCACTGCAAGTAACTTGATATTAATGTAAGTTTCACATCAGGTTATCACCAACAAGCTACCGGACAGGTGGAATGATTAAATCAACAAGGTCTGACTCCTTTCCAGTGCGTCCTTGGATATCAACCCCCTATGTTCCCATGGTCTGGCAAACCATCATTGGTCCCCGCTGTGGATGACTGGATTCAACGTAGTGAGAGGGTGTGGGACAGTGCACATGTCTGCCTTCAACAAGCTGTATGAGTTCAGGAACTCCAGGCCAACAAGCGACATCGGCCACACCCTTCCTACCATCCAGGAAAGTGGGTCTGGCTCTCTACACGGGGCCTCAAGTTGCGGCTACCAAGCAGGAAGCTCAGCCCAAGGTGTGTTGGTCCTTTCAAAATTCTAAGAAGAATAAATGAGTTCACATACCAACTAGCTTCCTGCTAATTACCATATCTCTCCTTCCTTCCATTTTTCACTGCTAAAACCGATCCACCCGGATTCTGACCCCAATCATGAGACTCAAGAATCACCACCACTGCTGGACTTTGATGGAGCACCAGCCTACAAGGTCAATGAATTACTTGACTCTAGAAGGAGAGGGGGTCAGCTCCAATATTTGGTGGACTGGGAGGGCTATGGACCTGAGAAGAGGTCATGGGTAGCCGCCAGCGACATTCAGGTTCCCTCTCTCACAGAAGACTGGACTCAGCGAGCCAGACCCGATCAACCAGCGTCACGACCATGTCTGCGCAGAGTGTCAGGCGCACTCATAGGAAGGGGGGATTCTGTAACGCTACGCCAACAGAGAGTCAGCGTGTTCCTACTTTGCAAAGTATTGCCAGTTTAACTGCCTTACCAAGCATTTTTTCATTGACTATTCTGACTGCCTGTTTGTGTATGATTCTGCCTGTTTGGATTTACTGCCTGATTGGACTGGTGTTTGTGTTTGACCTTTTAGCCTGCCTACTCGTCTCTGCCTTTTGGATTCTCCTGGTCTATGTTGAAAGATCAGACTGCCATTATGGTATTGACTCTCTACCTCGTTTAACTACTCTATCTGTAAGATCTTTCCTTAAAGGGGGGGGGGGGGTGAAATACTCGTTTTCACTCAATATCCTGTTAATCTTGCGTTTGGAAGCTGTGACATTACCGTGAGGAAAAAAACATCATCCAAAACAAACCATGGCTAACAGTCTGATTCAGCGTATATTTATGATCCAGAATCAGATCCAGAGGCTGAAATTTAACAAGAGCAGCATCAGCAACAACGTCTCTATGTGGTATGTATTGAAACTGTATAATATTTGCTTAGCGGTTTTGTAAAATGACTAAGTTCCACTTTGTCGTCTTTTTTTTTTTTTTTTAAGCTGTACATGTGGAAAGTGCAGTTTGATGACAACATCGCATGTTGTTTACTTGATGTGCTTACGCGCCGATAGCTAAGTTAACAACACAGAGATATTTGAACCAGCTTTACTCACCGCCTGCGGTTCCAACACACGATCATGACCCTTTTTCATTGGGACTGCATTATCCTTAAGAAATAAACGATGTACAAATCCGTCGTCAAACTGGGCCTTGTTTGTAAAACAAGCATCGCGAAATGCAGGGAACAAACAAAAACACTTTTTTTTGTGGATTCTAATACTTTCTCAGCCTCCTGGTTACAACTTTACAATAAGGTTCCATTTGTTTACAATTATTAACTACATTAGTTAACATAGATAACATTAAAAATACTTCTAAAGCATTTATTAATATTTGTTAATGTTGATTCAAACATTTACTAATACATTATTAACATCAAAAGTTGTATCTATTAAAATTGGTGTTAAAGTAATTGACTGCAAGACACCAGTCATTGCCAAATTCCAGACAAGCATGGAGGTGAGAGAGGAGAATGAAGAGAACGAGCAGTGAAGCTGAGATGAGATCAAACCTGTAGAAAGACATGAATGGTTCGTTTTTCTCACACCTCCCTGTCATTGTCGACGTGTGTAAGCATGGATTTGGAGGAAGGAATGGGATGGCAAACATTGGACAGACACTTTGCACTTACAGCTGCAACACACAAGAAATCAATCAGATCCACCTTGGAGACAGCTCCTAGACATTTTTCACATGGACAGACACTGCAAATATAAACCATTAGAAAATATCTCTCAATTACAATTCAAGATATATATTCTCTCATTTACACCTGCATTAGAGAATGTCTCAGTTTTACACAAATTAACCTTTGAGATGAATACTTTACGGTATTAAAGAAAAAGTCAATCAGGTAATACTTTACTTTAAAAGACCAATAGTTGTTTATTAGCCTGCATATTACTAGCCTATTGGCTGTTATTTAAGATTTATAAAGCACATATTAATTCCTTATTCTGAATGACCATATTTTAGATCCCTTAATCCATCCACACACCTAAACCTAACTACTAACTACCTTACTACCTTACTAACTATTAATAAGCAGGTGTTTATTGAGGTAAAACTATTAATCGTGAATATGAATTGAAGTATTTCCGTATTTAATTTCTTAAAGCAAAACATTTCATCTGAACCGATAGCTATGAGACATAAAAATTATTTTCACTTGGGTAAATAAACACCCAGAACACCTCACCAAATATTTTTGCATTAAAAATATTTGGTGTGATCTAATGTAATTCTACAGGGTTTTTACACAGTGTTACAACCCACTCACATTATAGTGTACTTGCTTTATAAACAGGGCTTTACCACTGCAGTTGTTGATGTGGCGTAAAAGCTGTAGAGGTGAGGCCTACCCTAACACCATTCATATGGTGACGTGCAAATAATTTGTTTTCTTTTTAGGTCTTCACTCGGGAGCTTAAAGTGCCTAAATTTTCCAGTTTGCGGTCAACCTTTCTGGAAGAAGTCAGCTCCAAGATGCTTCTTTTGGTACCTTTAACACATTTTATTATCCTACGTTCACATTACTTTAGTTAACTAAGCAGAGACCTTTATCTAAAGCTCTCCAGAGGGAAACTGATACAAGTAGTGCTACCGGTTAGGTGCATGTTTGGATTCATGAAATGGTGAATATCATGCAGATGAATGCTTTTTCTTGAAAGAAGGGTTTGGTTTTGTATTTTCAGAACTGTTGTTGTTTCTCTGTTTTCATCATAACAGAAAATCTATGAGCCACCGATCTGCTCAAAGACCTTTGACATTAAACACAAAACGAGATTCATGCACAACCTCTCGCTCTCTCATATGGCTGACACTCAAAGGTGAATAATTTTATAATGTCTGGCATCTCATTTAAATAAAAGAAAAATGTGTATTAATTTTATATTTATTTAGAATTATGGCAAAAAATGGACTCAGTTTGCAATGCACTGATGGTTTCAGCATTAAAGAATTGGTGAGTGATGTACATCACACTTCTTCAGCTCTAAAAACTTAGAGGTAGTTAGGGGTAGTTTACCCAAAATAAAGTTTATTTACCCTCTTGTTGTTTGGACACCATTGTGTTTTCTTTCAACATGAAAATCAAAGAAGATTTTGAAAAGAATTTCCCAGTTTTGGTTTTCCATGCAGCCGTATAGTGTATGATGATTTACTGTGTCAAATGGGAGAAGAAAAAAAAACATAAAAGCAACAAATGTATCATAAAAGTAGTCTGCAAGATCAGTGTGCTATATTCAAGGTATCCTGAAATCAAACATGAGCTTTTTGAGGAGATTAGACCCAAGCTGTTGACTAGTGATCTCCCACTCTACCAAAACTCAAATCTCATTCATAGTTTTGTTCTCTTCAAAAACAAAAATTGCCTTAAAATCATGACTAAATATTCATTTTTGGGTAACCTACTCCTTTACCTAATTGCTTTTATAGATGATTTGTTATTTAGCAATTCGCTCTCATTTATTTTGAGGAGATGGAGCATGAATGTCACCACAACATCCAAACTCAGAAGTCCAGATATCCCACAGAGCCTGACTTTACACACCTGAGTGATAAAGGAACTGAGAACCCAGAATACTTCACTGAGAGCCCAAATACTAATTTCTCACCAAGGTTAGGAATTACTTTGAATGAATGTGCTAAGGAACTTGTCAATTATTTTGCTTCCAAACTTTATAATTTTTCATTCATACATGTAGTCTCCATCTAGCTGGGAAAAGCACAGATGAATCCCCATCTAGTTCTGCTGAAGACACTCAATCATCATTTATCGACATGCCTCTATGCATAACTGACATTTATACTAGTCATGTTGTTGAGGTACTGTATGTGTTTTATACACCATATTGTTTCTATGATAAAATAGATACAAACCAACCAACCAACCACACAATAATACTGATAATACTGATAATTTCTTCATCAGTTAACTGCAGTTTTACTTTGTTTCAGGTGGAAAACTCTGAAGTGAAGATGTGGTCAAATTACACAGAGTGTTGATTTGTCCCTTTGAAACAAACTTTGAGAATAAATGTACAAAAACTTACCTTTAGGGTCACCTTCTTTACCAATAAAGGGTGCATATTACTTTAGAGTAGTAATAGTAAGCTACTCTTAGTATACTATTACGAACCCTTTAGTGGTAAAGCTGTACCTAGTTTTTACGATTTGTATTGTAAAAAAAAAAAAATTGCTATACAAATAAACTTGAATTTACTTCTTTTCATTTCTTTACTTTTCTGAGAGCGCAGGTCCAGGATGCTGTTAGGTAATGGAGAGGACATAAGTTAAAAGACGTCCTGTTTTACTCATAAATGCATTTCATTTTTATCACATTGTTTTACTTTACTGTGTATTTAGTCAATAAATATCATAAAAAATAATTTCTGAAACATTTTGTTGTTCCTATAAAATCTTTTTTTTTTTTTTTTTTTTACCGGAATTTCCTCTTCAGGAGATCGAGCTGCGTCTAATACTATGGGGAACGCCCTCTGCGTGACCACACTCTGAATCACAATTTTTTGGCCAGAGATGACACCTCATGGTGCAGAGAACACCAGCTTAACCTTAGCCTTAGCTCTGCTCTTCGGATACACACTAGGCAGGGATTTGGAAGTCTGGCAGTGTGGGCACCTCGTTCCCCAAAGTGTTGGATGCAGCTCAAGTTCCTGAAGAGGAACGTCTCAGGTTATGTATGTAACCATGGTTCCTCGAAGGAACAAGACGCTGCGTCTCGAAGCCATTCTCCTGCCACACCTGCCAGCACTTGCTTCATTCCTAGAGGCTGACGCTGGCACTGCCGCATGTGCTTTTAAGCTTCCTGGTCGATGACGTCACCCGACGTCTGTGTGCCCTGAGGGGGCACTTTACTTTTTTTTTTTTTGAAATGTAATAAATATTTTTTTATATTTTAATCATTTTTTTTAAGTCTACTTGATAAATAATAATATTTTTGTTTAATCTATTTTTTTTTCTTTAATAATTAATTTATGAATTAAATAGCCTACTATTTATTTTATTTTCTCCAGTGGCATTCAGCAGATAAGATATATTGCATCTTTAACACATTCATACTGTAGTTTGAATATAAAGTCTTAACAGTTAAATGAACTAGCTTTGTAAGTATGAAAACTTAATAAAAGTGTATAAATCATGCATTTTCCAACAGTATTTTTGATTAAGTTTTCTTGTAAGGAGGAAATATTTCACATTTAATATGTGCCGATGTGACTGAATGAGTAAATATTTACACATGGCCTTACACTGGATCACTGGACCATTAGCTCGACAGCTTGCATTTCAAAGCAGAGATCAGCCAATCAGAGCTTTCCTGGGCCAAGTATGGAGAAAGTTTCACTTCGGGGGTATTTAATTGGATGCAACTCTTCTAGTATCAGCCATTTTTTTGACTGGAGAACTCGCGTAGTTGGGATTTTTTTTTTTTTTTTTATTATGTGTTATATTATCATTATTATTATTATTATTATTATTATATTATTATTATTTTAGTATTTTTACAAACATACTGTTCGCTGCACAGAAGAATATATATACATACATACATACAGCCTATAACAGTTCCAAATCCAGCTTTAAGTTCCAAACACATATTTCCACCCTCTTTCTCATTTGGCTTTCAAGTAAATTAATTTTAGTGGGATTGTTAGTTTAGTGGGATATAACTAGAATAATAAAACTGAGCAACTTTGATGTGATTTTTTTTACCTCATGGCACCTTTCGCTCTTTGCTTTCATTAAATGGAAATTAGATGTTGAAGATGCTGCTGAAGGTTTGGCATTTAAGCTTGTTCCATGAGGGTTATAAATGAGAATCTTCATTTTTGTGCGAACTGTTCCTTTAATGAGCCACTCAGAAAAGTTCTATTCTCTGAGTGACTGACATTCTTGCAGCTTTTGTGTTTCAGCTTATGCTAGCCTCAGCCTGGTTTCTATGAGAGTGGATTCTCAATCTGTGTAGTTATTAACAACAGACCCCAATCATTTTCTTGTTTCTTTCTTGAACTCAAGCATTTCAAATGAATTCAAGACAAAATCTGAAAAAAAAAGCTTTTTATTGTTATTCTTACATATAAAAGCCCATGCAATCATAATAATAATATAGTTATGACTAATGTCTTGACAATATTTCAAAGCAGAATGAAAAATGAAAATGAGAAATGTTTGCCTTTTTGTATGTGGAGTATCTGATACATCAGACTTTAATGGTTCATACAGCATGATATACTGTAGGAAAATATGTAGCTCATACAGAAGGATAAAATTATAATAAAAATAATAAAAACTAATTATGTATGGATGTTCAAGTAAATCTACTTTGCTTTCATCTTGAAATATTAACAATACAAAAGATATTCTAACGTTTTATTTAAAGAAAAAAAAATATGCCTTTGAAGGTTTTGTATCAAATTTTATACAGTTAGCTTTATAGGTTATTAATTTATAAAATGTAAAAAACAAATCATACATACTATAGCATACTATTGCACACTCCTGTGTTTTTCTAGTTTGAAAATCCCTACTGATGAATAATATTTTAAAACGGGTTGTTAAATTCATATTAATTTGATGTTGTATTGGATGTATTTATTGTATTGTAAAGCTCATTATTGTTTGTTGTCCTGTACACCAGCCTTTGGTCTGTAGGGAGCTCAGATTTGATCCCAGTGTCTCAGACTGGAAGTACGAGCAGCAGTCTGGGTTCCCAGTTCCTCAGTGGCTCTGCTGCTCACTACAGGAGCCTGGCTCACCCGGTCACAGCGCCCCCCTCTGGCTCTCCTTTATATAACTCCACTGCTGTGCCTCAGGTGCATGAAGGCTTTACATTGAAGGCTTCACAATATGACAGTTCAGCACATGTACACCTTCCTAAAGCCTGGACCCAAGTCACACCACCCTCCTAATAGGACATGCACCTTACAGATTAAATTACAGCTTAACTATTATTGCTTTCATGCAATAGCTTTTGAAACCAACATATTAGTTTAACTGGATTCTCTTTTTTTTTCAGTAGAAATGACTAAAGACTTACATCCAAAACTAACTTTATATACACAAATAATTTCAGTAATGGTATGCTTAAAACTAAAGCATATGTTGACATAAAGTCTTCCTACAAAAGCTCACAATTGTAAATGTGTTGTATGGTTTTGTCATTAAGTACTATGTGTGCCTTTTAAATATAACAAATCATTATTTTAAGGCATATTGTACATAACAGTTATTTATATATATTTTTAAGAGTACTATATATGTACAACTGAGCAGACAATCTATTGTAAAACGTGTAAATTATATTATTATTTTTATTTTTTTCATTTTGGGGTTGGAATTCAGAATGGATAAAATGCTAATGTTTTTTTTTTTTTTATTAAAGCATATAAAACTTTTATATTAACATCAACTTAGCCATGTTTTGTCCATTAAAACTAAATATTGAACCTACTGTATCTTTATAAATACGCTTGTATTGTGCTTAATTCCAGCTTTAAACAAAGTGCTGAACAAGCAGTTCTTTTAAATGGATCTTCTTCAGAGATTGCTTAGTCCTCATGGATACTCAGACGTCTTTGCACCTTTTTTCTTCAGGACTTTTATGAGTGATACTGCACCCAGTAAATCAGCGCTGTGTTCTCCTCTCTCATGAGAAAAATCCACTCACTTAGGGGAGGAATTGAATCCATCTTCAGATTCTCGTTTAACAGTGGGGCCAGAGGAAACATGAATGATCGCCACACATTTCCAAAGTCCCACAAGAATAAATAGGTCTCTAAGAACTAAAAAGGTTATTTTAATTTACACATCCATGAGAGGGGAATAATTAAATCAAGCTGATTACTTCTGTTCTCTCACTGTCTAAACAAATTATAGAGCAATCAGAATTATATTATGATAAAGACAGTAAAATAGTATTAGTAATAACACAAACTAATGTGTTAAAAATATTAAAATCACATCTAATAAAATGGATGCTATATGAATAATATAAGCTCTGTTACAGTTAATGATAAATTGGTCTGCATCTAAGCTTTGTATAAATTATCCAGATTGTCCACGGGGTGGCAGGACAGCAAAAATATTCAGAAATCGCATAAATAGTACAAAAATGATTTCTTACATAAAATATTTTGTATTTACTAAGTGGTTGTTTTGCAACAATAAGGACAGTTACATTTATTTATTTTCTTGACTAACAATCTCAAAGCAAAGCCTTTCTATAACTGACTGTAACAGCTTCAGTAAAATATCAAGAATTGATACCCTATACTTTTGCTGCATTTTGTTGGTATATGGCACATACTCTGATGTCACATTAAAATAAACTGAAAATGAGAGAAGAGCATGGTGAATGATCGACTGTAAAGTATAAAGACTTATTTTTGGAAAGGAATAGTCAATACAGTGTGTCCTGCACACAGCATATACACTGTATAAGATAAACATTAGACAAACATTTCAAATAGTAATATGCCACACTTTTGTCACATGACCTCATCACCTTTAATGTGAGTGGTGCCCAGTTATCATCTTGGAAATGAAAATGTAATTGTGCATTTTAATTACATTTTGAACAAACAAAAATACTTTTGTAATGGCGATCGTACCACAAAAAAAAAAAAAACATTTGAGGGAATTTGAAGTCATCTCCAACGCGTAATGGTGCAAGAAATCAGGTCTCCCATGGCACTCGATTAACACTTTATTCAATGAAGAATATAATTACTTACAAACTCTGCTGCTTGCATTACTGATGTCAATTGAGCTCATCCATATACAACATTAAACATAGTGCCAATAGCTGAACATGATCAAACCACACCTGCACGCATGCACGGTTGAAAAACTATGTGGCTTCTCCTGATCGTCATTCCTCTGGCTCACCTGTGTCTTAATCATATAG
Source organism: Carassius auratus (assembly GCF_003368295.1). Classification (NCBI taxonomy): domain Eukaryota; kingdom Metazoa; phylum Chordata; class Actinopteri; order Cypriniformes; family Cyprinidae; genus Carassius; species Carassius auratus. The sequence goes on along the minus strand of NC_039255.1, from coordinate 21,808,570 downwards.
CCTCCACAACTAGCATAATGCCATGCCTATGCCCCCTAGTGTGCAGGTGGAAGAACGTCACCCCCATGCAACTTACCACCAACAAAAAACATAACACATCAGAATTGGCTACAACAACTTTTGACAGGCCTTAATATGAATGAGTCAAAGATAAGATAACAACCACATATGAAGACTAAATATATATAAATATTTTATATAATATAATATATTAATATATTATAAAGACTAAATATTATCTAATTATCTTAAGTCTAGTTGTGATGTCTTTTAAACTGAAAATTGCTTGCTGGGGAGAACAGTATTGATGAGCGCCTATATGAGCGGGTAAAAAAAAGGCTTCTTAGATAAAAACAAGTACAAAATACATTTTTATCGCGCATAATTTCTGGAGAGAAATAGCGCAGACACCGGCAAAGATGAAACTCCATAGTGCGTTTGTGTCAACTGACTTGTGTCAGCTAGCTGACTGTGTTTGCTCACAGCTATTCTACTGTAAGCGATCTCCTAAAAACTTAATTACACTTTGGGCTAAATGAACAGACTGAAAGCCTGCATAGAAGTCTATTTAAGATCGGAATATGAATTTAATAAGGTTACCGCTAGGGACTATGAACAAGGGAAGGTTAGTTTGCAAATCACTTATGAACTGGTTAGTGTATCACGCAAGATTATAGCGCTGCACGGGAGAGTCAAGCCTCTAAAACCTATTGACGTCATTGCATGTTGTTGCGCAAATAGTGGAAGGATTAATTCAGCTTTCTAATGTGTTCTCAGAGGGGGGTGGGGAAATATGCTGACCCCCTACTAGGAAACACATAAGGCATTTATACTTATCACGTGGATCTGGGAATAATATTTCACATAGACTACAGTATGTTCTAGTTATTCTTTTCATTTTAATAGATTATATATTACATTTCACATTTTAATGCATTAAATGAGAGGCTGAAATGTCGTTTTACTAGCATTGAATAGGCATGTGGGCATTTTTCTATAATAATCCTATTAGGATGGGGGGGGGGGATGAGAAAAAAATAAATAATAATAATAATTTCTGTCAAAGAGAGAGCATTGACGCAAGCAGCTCTGACGTCAATAGAGCTGCAGTGAATTGAGGGGGTGGGGGGGGGACTTGCAGCCTTTTTGCCCACAGAAAACACTGAAGGTGAACATCAAGCAGTGCTACGGTGATCTGCGATAGTCATCTCACAGCAAGTGACAATGCAACCTGTCAAATTCAAAATGTAGAGTCACAAATGAACAGAATTACGAAAGAACCCACGTTACAACAGTGGCTTTATTTTTTTAATTTATTTATTTTGTATAGTTTGTGTGTATTTGCGACTTAACTCCTTTTAAAGATCAGGAATGATTTGCCCAACAGTCGCATTAGCTATGCAGTTTCGTATGAGAGTTATTCTGGGAAAAAAGCTTTATCATAAAAAGCTGATTTGCGCCTCAACAGGTGTTCACTTGTGAACTTGTCTAAATTGTTATGCTCAAGAGAGCAATATTGACAACATGTTTAAGACAATTTAAGATATTATTATTATTATTATTATTATTATTATTATTATTATTGTTGTTATTATTAGCCTATTATTATTATTTACTTTTGTCAACAACTCGGGCAAGGTAGCCAAACTCTGTTACAGCTTGCTGTCATTTCACGTCACTAAAATCCTGAGACTGTTGCCAGATCAATCAAGTAAAACATGAAATGCAACTTCTGCAATGCAAGATCAGTTAATAAATAGGAATATTTATTGTGCTCGTGTCTGGGAAAGAAAAATAATTTGAGAAGGAGTGCATGTGTTTACAAGATATTCTTGCTTATCTATTATTCTACTTCATGTCTCGATTTAAGATTTGTGTTGGTAAAGCATGAAATGTTTTCCAAAAACTGATAAATCGTTTTCCGTGACAACATTCCCTCACGTGAGACGTAAAGCATGTTTAAATTAGCTCCAGTGTAATTATCGCGAGCAAAGTAATTGACTGGATGTAACTTTGTTTTAATTTTATTTGACCGCTGATTTCAATCTAATTATGGCTTTGGAGCCATCGCACGTCGGGTTTACAAATAACCGGGTAATTTCGAGTGATAAAGTTTGTTTTGCTTGCGTAAAATCCTTGAGTTCATCTGCTGTAGCCTTGGCATCATTTGCGGAGGAGGCCATGACGTCACCTGCCTCTTGAATGGAAACGCTGGAGCCCTGATGAAGCTGCTGCCTTTATATACAACTCTTAAACTGTTTCGTGCCACCAAAACACACACAGAACGTTTAGGGTCGAAAACTACCTCTGCGCACAAGTTTAAGCCACGTAAAACCAAGAGAGCCCTAAAATCATGAACGTTTGGTCACTCCGTGGTTTAGCAACCGGAAGAAGTTTTGAGAAGAGCCTTACATCGCTAACGCATCGCTGGACAGACGGTCGTTGTGAAAGAGCAAAGGTACAATGTTTTGTTCTGTCCGTCCAGTATTTGACGGGCTGGTCCTCTACCAGCTCTCTAAACTGGACCCAGAGTGGCGGACAACGGTGAGTCTTTTCAGCCTCTTTACAAGAAGTTGACCGGCTGCCAGGCGACCTCGGCTGACTGGAGACAGTGAGATATCTAACATATCTGAAAATGTTAGTACTGATGTGTATCACAATAACAAGGTCAACAACACCCTGGGTGTTCGTACTTGTGCGAAGAGACGAGCGCGATCTGAGTTGCAACCTGTCGTGGATGCGGACTTTTCTGCTTCAGTATAATCCAGGGCACACGTGATGCGCAAATCACTTTTGTAGCAACATCTCTCATTTGTCAGATGGAAATCCGCTGTTTCTTATGATTTAAGCCAGGAGCTTAACATATCTGAGGGTTTTTCCGTTTTCTTTTCTTTTTTTCTTTTTTATTTCACACTGCTGTACCAGCATCATCACTCGCGCATCATGCCAACTTTTGCTCCCGTTGCGTTTGTCTCGTAGTGGAGAGAACTAAAAATTGTGGATGCCTGAATGAATGGGGATCGTGCACTGTTTTATGTGCTTGTCCAGACATTGTCCAGACGTGAGAGTCTATTGTTCTCATTTGTGTATCCGTTTTGAGCCAAGAACAAACAGACAACCGAGAACACGTCACATTAGACCGCCAATGTCGAAGAAACGCAAAAGTCCAGACGACGGCGGCGGCGAGGATTCCCTTCTACAAGGTATGAGCTGTTTCCTCCATCAGACTGGCAGGGCATTTCAGGAAAATGTTAACTGAACCAGCACATTAACATGCAGCTTACGCAGTTTTTTTTCTCCATTGGGGGACCCCAACAATGAACAAACCAAAACATAAAAACAGTATTTTCAAAATTAACTTCTTATTTTCAATCAGGTTCTCTGAAAATGTAAAGAAATGATTGATACTTCAACACCCTTTTGTATTAGATATAATAAAGTCAATCTCAACTAATTGGCCGAGAGGAGTGAACTGCTAGATAGATAGATAGATAGATAGATAGATAGATAGATAGATAGATAGATAGATAGATAGATAGATAGATAGATAGATAGATAGATAGACAGATAGATAGATAGACAGATAGATAAGTTAAAACACTGATAACTTGGTTGGCAGGACTTTATAGTTATAATGTTACAATCTTATAAGAATTGCATGATGGATTTTTGGTAATATTTTACAGCTTCTAAAAAACTTATTTTTTTTGACAAGAGGGTGGTTGTACTGAATACCAGCACACCTGTGATTTATCAGAGTCAATCTTCGCATGTCACCAATCAAAGTCCAGCTCCACTCCATATTTTCCATTTACTCATTCATAAGAGAAACCTGTTCAGTGATGGAGTAAAAAAAAACCAAAAAAAAAAACCTTAGATGCTCTGACATAAAAAAAACACACCCCTTGCTGCATGCAAAATCACATAAATCATACTTCCAATCACACAAAACCTTTGACTTAAAAAAAAAAAATAGGTCCCTCATATTTCTCCAACATAGTAACAGCATTACTATGCTTTAATTTATGTTTTACCAGCATAAACTACTGGTAAATAAGAAAGAAAACTGGTAGAAATTAACTGGTACTCAATGTCATATGAAAATTTGGAAAGTTTATTAATGGAAAGTTTAAGTCTGTTTAGATATAAACCACTGTATTTTAAGGCCACATTTTATGCATGAGAAAGACAATGACTTGGAGGTGGAGTCCAAAAACCACGTAGGAGCCTCGTTTGGCTCCCACAGCAGGAATTAAATCATTTGTTGTCAAGCACGAAACGTCTATCATTGCTTGAATAAATTATAAACACTGGATTCTTTCATAGTGTCATGGCATTAAAAAAAAACACATTACATTTATAATGCATCTTATTAGCAGCAGTCCATGCATGCAATGCTCTGCACAACATGTTGTGTTGATGTGAGCCTTTCAAGAATGTAAGCCTCTCAGATGGTATTTACATGGAAATGTATTATCCCGATTCATATTTTGTTTACTGCTTGCATCTTACCAAATTCACCATAAGCATATTTGATGTTAATTCCTGCACCAAACTAAACCAACACAAGCTAAACTTTGCAGCTAGCATGGCTCCGTGTCGCTGTGTCAAATCTCTCGGGGTGACTGGGAGAGCACTGTCATGCTGTTTGCACACAATGCGTGACCCAGCAGCAGGTTTGTTGGCCGTATTCTGTGAGAGTGAGTCAGAACGTGAGTTTCCCTTGGCTAGCACGGACAGGAAAGAGGGCACTTCCTTTAGCCTGTGGAGCGCGGCATCTGTGTAGCAGGCTTGTAAGCAGACTTGTACACAGCGCTCCATGTCCATCATGATCTCACACATGAACCAATACACACTACATAACATCTGTCTAACATTTATCTATCTATCTATTCATACATACATACATATATGACCAAATACAGTTAACACAGTAATACTGTGAAATATTAGTGCAATTTAAAATAAGACTTTTCTATTTTATATATATATTTTTTTAATTTATTTCTATGATTCAAAAATGAATTTTCAGTATTCAGTGTCACATTCAGAAATTATTCAAATACACTAATGTTGTGCTCAGTTATTAATAATAGATATTATTTTCAATGCTGAAAACAGTTTTTGCTGATTAATATTTGTATTGAAACCTTGATACTTGAAACATGATACTTTACTAATCACCCGTTACCCATTCAGTCATATCTCAATCTTTGGTGATTTTGTGGCCATTTCTCTCCATATATAAGATGCTGTCCATTAATTTTCCTGGCAGTGAATTTTTCTGGAAGCAACTCACAGCTGCTTTCACATCTACTAATAGTTTAGTGCTGCATATTTTTGGACTGTGGGGGAAACCTGAGCACCAAAGCAACCTCATGCAGACCCATGCAGAACAACCAGCACAGACAGTCTCAGCCAGTAGATGAACTGAGTCATAAAAACATACAAAACACAGAAATACATGAGGAACAGGGTTTTTCAGTATGAAAAGAACAACACATTTTAAATTTAATTTGGGGGTCTGTGAAAGATTAACATTTAGAAATGTATTTTTAAAATAACCTTTATATTACATTTATTTCGAAATGTTTATCAAATGTTAGTCCCTCTCTGTCAGACACCATCAGTGGTGCAGTAAACCCGAGATGTGGAAAAGAATTAAAGGCATAAACTAGCTAAATGAGAAACTAGTAATTTATAACATAATGTGATAGGGTTTTTTTTATGTCATCAACAGAAAATAATATATTTTTTTTTTTTTACCAAGAAAAGAAAAGTGGCTTATTTAAACATTACCGCTAGATGACATTACTCTTGTCAGCACCGTAGAAACAATGACATCCACCATCACACTTATCATGCACACATTTACTATAGAAGACTAGACTTTTATTAGATTATGAAAGTTAATATAACCAATATAAAAGAAAGAAAGAAAAAAAGACAAAACAATGAATAGTGTGGTTCAGGTATGAAAATATCCCAAATCCAAATACATATTTTGATTTAATTTCGTTACAAAAATATTTACTACTAGTTGTAATATTTCTATTTGAATTTCAATATTCTCCATCAACTTTACTATTTTAAAATAAAAGTGTTACAACACTCTAAATCAGCGATACTATTTAACTGGGTATATGAAAATATTTTTATTTTGCACTGTTTTTACTATTAAATTATGAATCTAAATATTTTATACTTATTTCATAGTTCTGTGTTTACTTTTTTACAATTATTTAACACAAATATATCCAAATCAACTTACAAAAGAGAAAGGGCAGCAGCAATCCGTCATACTGTACATGAGCCAACAATTTTAGCAGTGCCAAAGTATTAAAGATCAAGAGTAAACCATAGTACAAAACACAATGTGTTCCTGGGATATCACCGTACTGTGCTTCCCCAGCTGATTGACTATTAACTAAGAATTACAAACTCAAGGTTTATTTTTTTTAAATGTTATGTTTAAATGTGCAAATGAGGAATTGTCTAATTAAATATGCACTAATTTGCACACATTTGCAGATAAAAAATCTGAACACTGGATAAAGCCAGTTTCATAATTCTCCTTTCATTTTATCGACATATTCAAATCAAAGGTTTGTAGTACAGAGGTGATTTTGGATATTTCTTTTCATCACTCCATAAATCAGCTGATGTCACGTTTTAGGAGTAAAATGTTGAATAAAATCAGGCAAATTTTAGAAAAACAAACATTCAAAATATAGATGTAAAGTTTGGTGTAGGTGCTACTGAAGTGGAGATTTTTGGGTCAGCGCAGGAGCAAAAAAAAAAAACCTTTTGAGAAAATTTGATAATATAATATTGAAGAAATTCTACTATTATTGTCATGTTTTTAACTGTGTGCTCAAATATGATGAGCTGCCATTCAGAGAAAACATGTGATGATCTTGTGCTGACGTGTGATGAACTGGGACCTCTTTGTGTTACTAATATTATGCTGACATGAGGAGATATAGACTCTGGCCTGAATGATATGTATTGTTTATGGAAACCTGTATAAAGAGTATGCAAAGACAGATCCGACAGATTCTCTGAAGAGTCTCTCGGCTTCATTATCATTATATCTCTGATAATAAAGTCTATCTTCTGGCTTCAAAACCTCAACTTCTAGACCCAGACAGCAACATAGTGTTGGCCCAGATCCGGCCCACATCTGGCCCGCATGAAATCCATGTGGGCCAGATATGGGCCAGACCTGGGCCGAAACTGCTTGCTGTCTGGGGAGGAACTTCTACTTCTTTAGAAACATCTAATGGCATTAACAGGACAGTCATTATCCATGTGTATTTTCTTTGCAATTATTGTGCTGGCATAGGGCTGGCATTTGAGGAATTTAAATTAGACAGAGGCAATTCACTGCAGCAGAATAAATGCATTATTCTGAGATCGTCCCGCAACCCAAGTTTGTGTTAAGCATAGAACACCCTTAACTTTCCAAGGATTTGTTTGTTATTTCAAATAAATGCTGTTCTTTTAACTTTCTATTCATCAGATAATTCTGAAAACAGCACAAAACAGTAAAACAGCACAACTTTGTTGATAGCAATACAGGTTTCTTGAGCAGCAAATCAGCACACAGTATTAGAATTGTTTCTTGTGACACTGAAGACTTGAGTAATGATGCTGAAAATTCAGCCTTGCATCACAGCTCTTTGAAAATTAATATTTCACAATATTACTGTTTTTACTGCGTTATTGATTAATAAATATAAAAAATCTTACCAACTCCAAACTTTTGAATTTTAGTGTATTAAGTGTAATCCTACATGGTTTAATCAAGCTGATTTTAGTCACTTCAAATGAAATTAATATTCCAGGTTCAGAACAACTTAAGGTAAACAAAATGTAATAATTTAACTTAATTACTGAATAAGAGAATACTTTCTCACTTATTAAAAGAAGCAGCAGAAATTGTTAACAGTAACACACAATAATATTTTATTTTGTTCCACAACACAACATTTATACAGAAGGTGTAAGATCATTTAAAATTATTATACGTTTATAAATACTTAAGATTATGTTTATTACAGTTTTTAAAGGGATATATTACCCAAAATGCTCATAATTTACTTACCCTCAAGCCATTCAAGGTGTATATGACTTTCTTCTTTTAGAAGAATCCAGTTGGATGTCCTGGCTCTACCAAGCTTTATAATGGCTTAAATGGGTATTATTTTACAATAGTCCAAAAGACGTCAACTAAAGCGCATCCATCCATAATAAAAAGTGTCCAACATTGCTCTTGGACCTGCTGTAGCTCTTGAATCAATGCATTACTGTATGAAAAATATCCATATTTCAAACTTTATAAACAGTAAGCTTTAGGTTCCGCTATCTGTTGTACGCAGGCTCACAATAACACAGTTCAGGAGGATGACGGAGGACATAGCGATATAAGCCAAGAAGAGACTGGTTTTCTTTTGCTAAAGTAAGTAAGTACTACTGTAAACAAATGTTGGTTCCCGCGAGACTATCATATTCTTACTGGAACTTATGCTACGTCCCACGACATCCACCGGAACAGCGTTCTATTGTAAACACGGGTCCAGCTGTTTATAAAATAAATTATATTTTCATTTATTTTTCTTACAAAAATGCACCCATAACAGGAGGCCTTTATTAACCCCCCCTAAGCCGCGCTGGACACTTTTAATGATGTATGGATGCACTTTATTGTACTTATTTTGGACTATTGAAAAATAACACCAGTTATAGAACAATTTTGGTGTGTATAAGCAATTAATATGTATGTATGTATATATGTATATATATATATATATATATATATATATATATATATATATATATATATATATATATATATATATATATATAATGTTTTCATATCAGTATTTGTATTTGTGAGTGTGTGTGTGTGTGTGTGTGTGTTTTATTATATTAAAGAATGAGCAAACAAGAACAAGAAGTTACATATTCTGATTGTACTGTTCTGTGATTGTTGTGCGATCCAAACTATTAGTATGTCCAAAGAGGGTTAGAAGGAAGACATGAAAACTGTATAATGTGTGTTTCAGTGAACAGGGGTGTGTTACGTGTGTATGTGTGCTTGATTTAATGTCACATGGTTAGGAAGAAGTGTGAAGAAAGAGAATGTGTGGAGCTGTAATTGTGCGAGCTTTGATGTTACAGCACGGTGAGCTCTTTTTATTCATCTCTCACTGACGTCAGCAGACCACAGTGTGGAATATATAGTGCCTAAATCCAGTGCTAGTTTTGTGTGTGTGTGTGTGTGTGTGTGTTTGTGTTTTTCCCCCTTCACGAGAGCCCAGGAGATGGTGACGTGTGTCATACTCATCATTGTAATATGCTCTTAGAGTTAATGAGGGCAATGATTCAGGTTCAGAACAGCATCTCTGAAATTCCAGGTCACCGGTCTCAATGGATGTCACATGCAGGATTGTAAGTGTGTGTTTCATCCTCCATATCCTCCATCATCAGAGTGTGTCACAGTGACGTCGAAAGAGAATGTTTAGGGAAAACAGTATCAGGTGTTCGGAGGGTAATTGATGATGAGAACTGTCTGACATTCAGCCACCACGTGTGGGTTCAGGTCTCAGCTGAACTCAGTGGTGACAAAATTCTCCTGACTAAGGTGAACTGCAAGAAATCAGCTTCTGCTTTTTGTAATCCAGACCACTGATACAATATTCCTGGAGTCTGTATGGAAAAGCACTGAAGCTGTTTAAAATGGGAGAGGCAAGGCTCCCCCCTCCTCTGTCCTTTGTCTCTGATGCTCAGACTCGACTTGCCTAATGAAGCTAATGTGCGACAAAGCCCTTTCTTATTTTCACTGGTTTTAGTCAAGTTAGCGAGCAAAGATCATGTAGGATATGCGCTTTCCAACAGCATGGAAATAAGACCAAAAGACAGAAGCATGGTGAGAAAATGGCCGAGGATCCAAAGATAAAAGCAAAAACAATAAACTGGGAGAGTTTAAGACTGAGATGACAAATGTTAGTTGTGCATATGCACTGTCAAAAGCACGCGGTATAATATAACTATAAACTGATAACTGCTTGGTTAGTTAAACACACAACAAGAAATGCAGTTTTCCTAATTGTTTACACAATTATCACAATTGCTTCAAAAAGATCCGGTTACATCGAATGATTCGTTCGCGAACCGGATATCACTGCACTGTTGTGTTTTGAACTCTCTCACAACAGACACGGAAGAGAAGACAATGCTGAATAAAGTCATAGTTTTTGCTATGTTTGGACCAAAATGTATTTTCGATGCTTCAAAAAAATTCTAACTGACCCTGTGATGTCACATGGACTACTTTGATGATGTTTTTCTTACCTTTCTGTATATGGACAGTAGACCGAGCACACAGTTTCAGTGGAGGGACTGAGAGCTGTCGGACTAAATCTAAAATATCTTAAACTGTGTCCTGAAGATGAACGGAGGTCTTACTGGTTGAGAACGACATGAGGGTTAGTTATTAATAATATAATTTTCATTTTTCGGGGGAACTAACCCTTTAAGTATAAAATGGAAAGTATATAAGGAGGAAGAAGTAATATGCAAAATAAATAAATAAATATAATGGAAATGCCCATGCATTTTGTGTACCGGCTAACTAACATAGATTTTTCAGACAATTTTTTTTTTTGGCCACTCACATACATATGCAGTTGTGTCTTATAAAAAAATACAAATAAATAAATAAATAAATAAATATATATATATATATGCAATGCAATAAAAAAATAAAAATAAACAAATGGCAATAGCTTAAACACTGAGGCTAGCTTTTTCTCCTCCTGAGACTTTAGCTACTGTGGATTCTGCAAGCACTCATGGCGGAATTGACATTGATACTTAAGTTTTTCTCTGTTTTTTGGAGCTTAGTTGATCACATCAGAGACTTGGATCTGGAAGTATTTTTCCTCATCAATTTTCTTCTCAGGGATGTCCACAAATTCTTAAGTAAAAGAGCCATAGAGGTGTACCAACCAGGTTAGAGATGAATCACATGTACTTAAATAATTTGATGCATTGAAACTCATCACATGCATCACTGTGAATGTATAATCAAATCAACAACAATGGTATCATATACCATAACTATTCTTCGGCGGTCACTTGAAACGAGTATGACTGTCCTCTCCGTCGGGTCGCCTTATTTGTGGATCCTCAGGTGGCTGTAGAGGCCGATCTGTGATCCACAGATTCTGGTGCAATGTGGGCATTGGAAAGTTGAGGTGATGTGTGGTGGTGGAGCCTTTCTCTGTTTGTCCTTGCGTTGTTGCCGCTTTACATCTGCGGCACGGCGGAGTTCTGTTTCGTGGTTTGCTGTACCTTCCTGCACTGCTTTTCTGCAGTAGTCCCTGTTTAAAGCGAGATTCTCCTAGTTGCCGGACATGATGTTAAACTTTTTCAGGCTGGTTTTGATATTGTCCTTAAAGCGTTTCTTTGGCCCACCAGGAGCTCACTGTCCTTCTTTTAGCTGGGAGATTTGCTTAGGGAGACGGTTGTTGGGCATGCGGATGACATGTCCTGTCCATCGGCGTTGGTGCTGCATTATGGTGGTAGTGATGCTGGGCATATTCGTTTCCTCCAGAATACTGGAGTTTGTACGTCTGTCTTCCCAGTTGATCCTCAGGATTTTTCTTAAGGCTCTTTGATGGAATCATTCCAGTGCTCTCAGGTGTCTGCTGTAGGTGGTCCAAGATTCCGCTCCGTACAGCAGAGTTGGGAGAATCGCAGCTTTTTAAAACAGGACCTTGGTTTGAGCCCTCAGGTCTCGGTCATCAAAGACTCTTGTCCTGAGTTTGGCATAGGCTCCGCTGGCACAGCTTAGGCGTTGGTTAACTTCACAGTCTATATCAGCTTTGGAAGAGAGAATGCTGCCAAGGTAGGGGAAGTGGTCCACGCTTTCCAGAGTGGTGTTATCCACTTTGATGATAGGCTGGAGTGATGGCTGGTTGGGTGGTGGTTGATACAGAACCTGAGTTTTCTTGATGTTCCAGACCAAACCCAGGGCTCTGTATGCCTTGCCAAAGGCATTTAGGATGTCCTGGAGGTCTTCAGGAGAGTGTGCTGCGATAGCGTTATCATCGGCGTATTGCAGCTCTATGATGGTGGTATTTCTGACTTTGCTCTTGGCTTTTAACTTGTTAAGGTTGAAGAGCCTGCTGTCAGTCCTGTAAAGGATTGGGATCCCCTGTGGCAACTCTTGGCCAGTAAGGTGGAGTATGGCTGCAATGAAGATGGCAAATAGGGTAGGTGCAATGATACATCCCTGTTTGAGCCAAGTTTCTACGGTAAATGGCTCAGCTTTAGAGCCACTATTGAGCACTGTGGCTGACATGCCGTCATGCAGTAGCCTCAGTACACAGATGTATTTAGCATGACATCCATACTTTGATAGTATGCTCCACAGTGTCTGCCTATCCACGGAGTCAAAGGCCTTTGTCTAGTCTATAAAGGCCATATACAGAGCCAGTGCCTGTTCCCGACACTTTTCTTGTAGTTGGCGAGCAGAAAAGATCATGTCAGTTGTTCCCCTAGATGGATGGAAACCGCACTGTGATTCAGGGAGTATCTCCTCAGATAGTAATCAATAGTATGTCACCATAACTATTAGTAAATAAATTATTATAACATTATTATAATATATTTAATATTAATATTTCTTCAAATTGCACTCCCTTGCATCATTACAAATGTGTCACAGGAGTGGTCAGTTTCTGTTCAGCTTTTTTCCTGACTTCTTTTTCCATGGCAGCAGTGACTTCTGATTGGTGAATCTCTCTTCAGGATTATGGGTAGTGTAGTTCACTGTGAATTTGTAAATTAAACAAAATTTTTGAGAATAAAGTAGAAATCACTGGTGCACAGCTTCTATAGAAGCTTACTGATTGCTTTATCACTTTGAGCTCTTTGTTGGTATATGTAATGAAAAATTATGTGTTCCACCAGATATTGCAGCAAATAATTCCTGGAAGTTCAGTGATGTTAAGGGACAGGATAGGTGGTGTGGCAGATAGAAACCAACCTTCAGTCCCTTGGTGGAGGCAGCTTCTCCATAGGCCGTATTAGCATTGCCGGACAGGCCAGACGAGGCACGGTTCAGCCTGCCAGGTGAACGCGATATTAGGACACAACACAACTGCAACCGACTGCTCCACTGGGGTGGTGGGGGGGGGCACTGTATACCCCCTAGCTGCGCCACCGTCGAGGAACCAGCAAATCGGTTTCCGGCAGTAAAAGGTGCCATCCATGACCTGGTGGGCTCCTCATGCATCTCCGGAAAGAAAGGAGGGCCGTTTGCAGCACAACAGGGGGTAGTACAGCCTAAGGTGCAGAACCAAATCGACACAGGAATGACCACCACTGAATTGCTGTAAGCCAACATAAGAAGCTCCCTAGAGCACCCTGAACTCGTCCAACCTGAAGCAGTTTGGTAGGAGCAGAACGAGGGAACTACAGTATGTCACATTAAAATAAAGCATTACTGAAAATATGAGTGGTCATTGTTCATTCAAGTCAATTTATATAACATTTATTTACACAGCACTTTATACAATATAAATTGCCTAAAAACAGTAATAAACAGAAAAAATATATTTTAAAAAATTATTGATTATGAATCATTAAATTTAGAGGTAAAAAGAAATTTCACAGAAAAAAATTATTGGCCTTGTTCATCTCAATTTAGTTCAGTGTTGATTGAATTTATTTCTGCAACAGTGTCAAACTTTGACACCCCCTTTGCACTTGCTAGGATATTCTTTGTGGTTGCTAGGCAGATGCTGGCCCAAGCCAAAAGAGCCAAAGACCAAGAAAAATTAATCATATTGATTGAGACAAATATTGAAAAGATAATTATTCTTTTGTTGGTCCTGTCATAGATTGGTTTAATGATGGTGGGCAGAAAGAGATGAATGTGGTGTCTCCCCCCGTGTTCTGGACCTGTGGTACCTTCCGCTCATTTTCTCTTTACAGCACTGCTCACGCAACACTATAACGCTGCCCTAATGTCACTCTAATCTCAATATGCATAACAGTACATCTGTGAGCCTTGTTTAACCAGTGATCACTGAGATTGAACATGTTTCAGAATTCCATACAGTGCCAGCTATTTGCATAAACAAATAAAAAAGTAAAGTAGAGCTTTTTTACAGAGGCAAAACTGTCCAGGGAAAAATCAGATGATCAGGTCATGTTCAGATGAAACTAGAACATTAATAATATGCAAACGACAAACAATGTGTGTACGAACGCACTGGCATGCAGGTCATTGTAGTCTGGATGCATTCTGGGGTTTTCTTTTCAGACACGGTGTAAATAGGGGCTAAATGCTTGCCTCTTATCATCGTTGCTGAAATAGTTCCTAGCTGTGAAGATAAGTATAAGTTCCCTCAAGCATCCAGGGACCCATTTTTTTCATAGGCCTGTCTCTGACGTCAATGCCCCGGCTGTCCTGTGGATTGTCACAGCAGACATTTAAAGAAAGGGAGAGAGAGAGAGAGAGTCTGTGTGTCTGTGGCTGTGTGTGTTTAAAGGTTGCAGTAGAAGCCTGTAACCTTGCAAAGCAATACGTAAAGTAGTTCAAAGTAATATGTGCATTTTTAGGAACATGTGCATGTGGGTGTACAGTATCTGTAAAGAAGGTTTAGGCAAAATTCTGCATTTGAATTTACAATTGAATTGAATTGTCCACAACCTGAAAAAATAAAATGAATAAAAAATAAGAGAAAAAAAAAACATAATATCTAAATCTGAAAATAAACAACAAGCTATATACATGATTTATACCTTCAAATTCAGGTAAAAAAAAATCTCCAAGGAATCTCTTAATGACACATTTTACCACTTTGGTGAATGTTTAAATGGAATCTGAATTCGAATTGCAGGATCAGGAAATAGCTTTACTGCAATTTAAAGAAATGCATTTACCGTTTATTTAACAGACAAATAATTTCACAGTATTGTTTAATTTGTTATTCAATTAATATTTAGCAATACTGTACATCTTTATAAGTTTGGTCATTACATCATTAAGGTTGGAATATCTTAAGATCAGAAATTAGATTAGAATGTGTACATTAAAATACATTGAAATTAAATAAATACATTAAATATACACTGTAGGAAAAAATATGTCGAAAAAATGAAAAAAGGTACTGATGATTTTCTGACATTATCTGTTAATTTACAGACATACTTTAACCCTCAAACACAACACAATTGTGTAATGCAAAATGCATAATTTATCATTTAGTTTCTTAGAATTTTAAGTCAACTTCCTTAAACACTTAAATTCGATTCTGCAATAACACCGGAGTAGCAAACAGGGTTGTTTGGTACCTCAGTTCCAATTCCTGTAAAGGACTGCAGAATGAGAGTGGAAAAATACAATAAAAAAACACCATAGAGACGTTTTAACCAAATTAATGTCACTCTCCTTCCCTGAAAGCCTTTCACAGTGTTTCATGATACCATTCTTCAAATGAATTACAAGCAAGTAGTAACTTTTCTCTGCAGTCTAAAAGAATCAAAAACAGTACCTCCAGTCTTATGCTAAAACTTAGAAGTGATGGAGCTCTACATTTAAAATTCAAAATGTACTTGAAATATAATTGTTTGCATAATAGTATTTTACTTTCGTAAATGCTAATCTCAGAATGGACTGTCTAACATATTTTAACTAACACAAACATTATGTTTGTTACATGTTTTGAATTTTATATTAACAAAATATAACATAATAGTGGGATCTACCTTCTGCTTTGCGTTTTTCTTATTTAACACAAAAATCCTAATAAACTATAAGCAAAACAATCTTTTAAAAAATCATTGCAGTCCATTAAAATAATTTTAGCACAACACTGTATTTCCGAGACATATTACTTTTAAATACGGAAACATTTTATACAAAAAAAAAAAAAATACATTAGATAAAATGTCTTTTTTTTTTTTTTTTTTTTACAGGATCCCAGTACAATTATGTGCCTTTCAAATATTATATTTCCAGCACAAGGTTGTTGATGTTAGGAGTAATACCACTTGAACATACAGAGCTTAGGAAATCCCTTAAAGCCACATGACATAACTGCAGTCTGGTCTGTGATATTATGTGATATTTCCTCTGCCTTCAGGCTCTAAACACTGGGTGGTTAGAATGGGAAAAAGAGGTAGCTGTAAAATGACTCTTTTTATGTCTTGTCCACAAAGTCCCGACTGACATTCCTGCTTTACATTGTGTTAACGGATCAGCCCTGAGCTCCCCATCCACGTCACTGTTGGTCTCCTCTGATGTGGTGTCTTACTGTGTTACAGGACAGGTTACTTCATACGGTTATTACCCTGTAATTTACTCTGTCAGGGTATACACTATTTACAGTGTGGGTGCATAGTAAAAACGAGGAAGTGGTTTGAAAGACCTATTTTATTTAAGTTTAAATTGACTGTGTTCCCTCCTAATGTGAATCTTCTCCAGTGATGTTCACACTGACATACAATCCAGAAAGCATCCTGAAGCTGTTTTAACAGGAGTCACATTGCAAAGACATTTATTTGTTCTCAAACTTGTTGCTCTAACTTAAGTATTTTAATAAATTAAATACAAGTCAATAGATTAACCATGTCTGAAAATGCACAGTTCTTACCAGATGAAGAAACAATATGCAAGGCCTTTTTTTTCTTCACTGACTCAAGAAACTGAATGCTCAGTCGCCGGATGAAGAAATATTTCTATGTTTTGGAAAGTTTGGGGTCCGACAGACGTCAATGGGACGTCAAAATGATACAGGAAATCCTTTGAATAAACCTCAGGGTAGAAAAGGATTCTGGAAAAGAAACCATACTCCCTAATTACAAAGGACTGTGCTGCAAACTTGTGCATGCCATACTGGAGCAAAGAACTGAAACATGACAAAGGTGAAGGTGCATTATTGACTCAAAATGATAAAACACCAATGAGAACAGAGATTTAGAGATTTTATTTTATTTGTTTGCATGAATTTGGCAAATGCAAACTAGTAAATGCTGTCTTTTCTGTAGCTTGAATCACCTAAAGTATTTCAAGAAATGTATAGATTCTTTAGGGTCTATAATCAAAAGACTATTAGCCCACTGTTGGAGTTTAAATATTACCCGAGCTGTAATTGATACTGTGATGGATGTGATACATTTGGACAATATACAGATAATTTGATATAATTATGCACAAAGGTTTTTAACAAAAGTGTACAAACAAACAGAAATCAAATAAGCTGTCCTGAATCACATTAAAAAAATCATAATATATATATACAGTAGTCTAATTGTAGTTTATATTTACATAAATATACATTTTTGGAAAGAAAAACGTCGTTCCTGCAGGAGTATTTTGTCATTAGTAAACTGTGCCAAAACGAAAAACAAAGGTTTGCTCTCCATCCACACAACACACGAGTGCGCGCTCTCCCCTCTCTCTCTCTCTCTCTCACACACAAACACACGCGCGCACACACACACACACACTCTCTCTCTCGCTCTCCTCTCTCTCTCTCTCTCTCTCTCTCTCTCACACACACACACACACACACTCTCTCTCTCGCTCTCTCTCTCTCTCACACGCAGTCATTGACGAGTGCTATCGTCAGAGCGCGTCAGTCCGCAGCAGCAAATAGTTGATTTCTCCAGATCTGCTGCCTGCATCATCACAATATAGGAGGTCGTTTATGGCTCCGGACAGATTGATTTTTACGCACCAACGATATTACCTGTGTTAAAATACTCTCAGGGACTTTGAAATAGACCCTAAAGAAACTTCTGTACTCAGAAGAACCCGAAATGCACCGACATCTCTTTATAGCGAAGAATGGCCTCTAGTGGAAGCACTTATAAACACCCATTTGTACTTAGACGCTGCTTTCATATGAATTATCCAACATCCTGCCTCGACACTATAACATAAGAGGATGTCCAACCGTGTGAAATGACGCCCCCATTCCCCCCCCTGAACGGTGGGAAAACACACTACAGCAGTCCGGAGCGGAGCAGCTGCGCCAGAGTGCGGCGCAGCCGGGGAGGAGATACGCGACGCCGCCGCTCTCTGCGCCGTTCTACGGCTGGCTCCCTCTTCGACTCCTGGCTTCATTTGTCAACATTGTACATATTGGACGTCGATACTACAGTGCGCGGACGGCGTGCGTAAAACACGGCATTCTATAGCGTCTTATAGACTTTACGCGCTTTGATGTCATCCGGGGGTTCAGGGTCGGATCGTTTCATTTATAACAGCCGGTCGACAATAAACTAGACGCATATCATATCAAGAGTAATCATTACTCGCTTGTGGTCAGACATGGAAGATGGTCCGCCTTCCACAAGCTGTTTCCGAAGGTTTACGGATTGTTTCCTTGGCTCAAGTAAGTATATTTATTATTTCTCTTAAGGCTGTCGCAAAATGTAACGTTTTTGTTTACGCACTTGCACTGCGTTGCGGCTGCATACTGGCAAACTTTTGAATCTATTTTCCAACGTGAAGTTTGCTTCGCAATATTTGCGCAGCGGCTGCGTGTGAATGATGCCTATTTCAGTTAGGTTGTTAATATATTTGTCTCTCATCACCTGTGTGTTAATATCAAGTTTTTAGTACAGTAGCAGGGTGATGTTTCATTATTTGAATTAAGTGTGGAAATGAAATTGTTTGTGTGATTTCCTCTTTCTTTTAAGCACGCAGAGGAGACACGAGTCAATTGTTTTCTACCGGCATGCAAACTAGTGTCTTATGCCTACATGCATATTTTTTTTATTTTATTATTTATTTATTTCATATGGACATAGCAATAACATTGGACAAACCAGATGCATTTGTTTAAAGTGTTATAGCACATGTGCTAATTTTCAACACCTGTCCATAGGGGCTTTTACAACAGAAAAAAACACAATTGTTAAACAAAACACGGCACAATTTACACATGGGAACAACTTTGGCCCAATTTAAGCCACTGTTTGAGCTCTCTGGTGAAGATGTTAATATTGTTCTGCAATTTTAATCCAGTAGGAAGAGAGTTCCATAGTGTAGCCCCTCTGAAGGAGAAGCTAGACTGTCCAAAAGATGTTCTAAACTTCGGGAGCACAGAATGCCCACTAACTGAGGCTCTGCTGACGCCTCTCCATTGAGGCCAGAGAACAGTGGTGACACACAGTTATTCATACATTTAAAAGTCAATTTCAAAATACTAAAATTTACAACATTTTCAAAAGTAAAAAGCTTATGCTTTTGTATGATATCACAATGATGCCATCTCATTGGTTTTTTGTCAAATATCTTAATTGCCTGTTTATATAAAGAGACTGATGTTTGTGACCATGCTGTTATACAGTATGACAGATGTGAAAAAAACATTGCGTGCATAAACAATAAAGCCGCGTGATGTGACAACTCTCCTCTAATAAAACGAAAACAGTTCAGATTTGATTTGACTTTCCTGCAAACATGATTTACTTGACTTTGAAACTTCAGGTGTCTATCCAAGATTATCCCCAAGTATTTTGTTTCATGAACCTCCTGAATGGGTTCATGGTCTAAATGAACCTCAAAGATGCTGTCAGGGGACCTCTGGTTGATAGAAACACACATTGAGAAAGTTTTCTGTGTGTTTAGAGTGCATATGCATGCATTTCTTTATTGAAAAATTGCAGAGACTAAAGATGTGGACCTGTATGTAAAAAAAAAAAAAAAAAAAAAAAAAAAACACATTCCCTGATAACTGATTTAGTTATTGATTAGGCTACCAATCAGAGGCAGGGTTGCAGTATTTACCCTGTTGTTGTACATCTACATTTACTAATAGTGTTAAAATGGGTAACTTTTATTTTAGTGTTTTTTTGCTTTGTTGTTACTATACTCATAAATTCACTACAAGTATATTAATTGCTTATTTTACATATGATGATAAAATTTCATGCGGCCTCTTTGCTGGAGGAAGAAAAAAAGTCAAATGCACATATTTTAGCTACCGTGCAAGACAAAGCTTGATTGAGTGTTTATGTTAATGCAAGTCTGCACAAATGATAACTCTTAATTTATTTAGAAAGAACTAAAAAAAACAGCAAAGCTTTTTCTTTCAACGTGCACACTGTTCATTATGGTAAGCAATAAACTAAATGTAGACAATACAACCTACTGAATTGAAAAACTGTCAGTCCCAAAAAAGGTCCCACAAAAGTCCCAAGCAGATAGAAAATGATCTCAATGTAAAAATGATAAACAGTGAAAGGCCAGACTTAATCAGCACTATCCTGCACACTTTGATCTGATGCCACAGAAAGCAGTAATCAGAATGAAATAGTTTAATGAAATAGTTATGAAATAGAGCTTCATATGCAGAAGCATTACTGGATGTTGTTAATGGTGCATAGAAGCTCAAAGTGTGCGTCTAGGACAATATAGTGTCGAGATTATTTCGGTGACCTCCTCATATGGAAAATCAAGACAGAATTAGCATTGAACATATTGGCATGAGGGCACCGTGTTTAGCGGTGTGCCTTGATACTCATGACAGGTAAGCAAGAATGTCACAGGCTACCTGAGGTTACAGTACCTTGAACTGTCTGCTCGTGATAATGTTTTCTCATAAGAAGGGTGTAATTCCTTGAAGTCAGTGGATACATACAAAATTCATTCTTTTCATGGCGTAGTGTTTCATTTAAAACATTATTGGAAAATACCAGGCATAAAGGGTCAGAAAATTAACTGTCTATAATTTAATTGGATTGAATTACTTCTGTATTTACAATGCAGCTGTCCTGCATGATAAATACATCTGTCCTATACTGTATGTACATTAATCCAACAAGAGGTTAATATTGTGTGTTTATTTAATGGCTTTATCATCATATTTTCCAGAATAATTTTATATTGAACAAAAACTTTTTAACAGACTTTGTAATATTACAAATTCAATATAAAAGTCTTAATTGGTTTGCTTCAGCATCCAGATTTCTTGTTGTAAATCAAGTTGTTAAAAAAATTATAATAATGTGTAGACGCAATTAACCGGTAGAAATTTGTTAAGCAGTATTTTGGACTGTCGTCTCTATTGCGGTTACATGCTCATGTAGCATTGTGCTAAGCAGCTATGAAAACTTTAGTGATGGGTCATGCGCAAAGGATGTGGCTCTGAGAGCCGATGCTTTGTAGTGATTTAGAAGAGCCGGCTCGCATCGAGCATTTAGCTGCTTACCTCAAGGCTGAACTTTATTTTGATTGGTCAGCAATCGCATCGCGGCCAATCAGATGTGAGTATATGGGATCATAACATTATGTGAAAACAGAGAGGGGGATGAAGTGAAGTGGCACTCCACTGCAAGTTAACATCAGTTCCTTCAGAGAGAATCTTCTCAAAAACAGGGCAGATAATCACAGAAAAAATAAATATGATCAGTCCTTCAAAGCTGAGGCATCTGATTTTTTTGAATGCCAATCTTCACTGAGGACATTAATACTGTTTGCTTGAGTTTGGTTCTAATTCTGTGGATTTATTTGCGATAAAATGTTTGATAAAAATATTAAACAAAAGAATGGTTTTGTAACAAAATAATTACACAAAATTAGGAAATTATAAGGATTCTCATAAAAACGCTGCACATGAAAGGGTTTTCAACACACAAACCATACATTTTTGCAAAGTTATGGTAAAACAAAGCCCTACAAAAAATCCTAAATTAAATACCATTCAGGAGTCGAAAGAGCCGGCTCTCTGAAAAGAGACGAACTTCCCATCACTAGAAAATGTCTTGGTTACGTATGTAACCCTCGTTCCCTGAAGGAGGGAATGGAGACGTTACGAATGGGGATCTCGCCCGAGAGCCCAATCACCTTAGAGGGGTACAAATCGAGTCAATGGTACACAAAGTACCTTGGTCTGTGGAATTTGCATCTGTGAGCTCCGCCTCGCAGAGCGGGTATATAAGGAGCAACGTGAGCAACTCGGATATTCCAGCTGGACATATGCTAGCAGGCTGCCTGCCTGTGCTCCTAGTTGAGTGAGGTCTCACCCCTAGGGGGCATGGCAGGTCTTGAGCCTGATAAGCCAGCACAATAGCATCCACTATCCAGTGGGATAACCTCTGCTTGGAGACAGCGTTTCCCTTCTCCTGGCCTCCGTAACAGACAAAGAGCTGGTCTGAGGTTCTAAGGCACCGAGTTCTGTCCACGTATGTGCGGAGCGCACGTACTGGACAGAGCAGCGCCAGGGCTGGGTCTGCCTCCTCCAGGGGCAGCGCTTGCAAGTTCACCACATGATCACTAAAAGGAGTGGTGGGAACTTTGGGCACATACCCAGGCCGGGGCCAAAGTCGTCAGGAGCGCAGTTTTCAAAGATAAAAACTTTAGCTCTACTGAGAGCAAGGGTTCGAAAGGAGCTCTCTGCAGTGCTGATGGAACCACTTGCTGAGGGCGAGGCGGATTGAGCCTCCTTGCTCCTCTCAGGAACCTGATGATCAGATCGTGCCTCCCAAGAGACTTATCTTCAAACAGGGTCATGGTGAGCAAAAATGGTGACCAAATAGACCTTGAGGGTGAAAGTTACAGCCTTCGTTCCAACCACCTCCTGAAGAAAGGAAAACACTGACCCAATCTGACATTTCCAGGGGTCCTCACGCCGTGAAGAACACCAAGAGGTTACACTTCAAAGCATAGGCATGTCTGGTGGACATGGCTCTAGCTGAAGTGATGGTAGCTACCACCTGTGGTGGTAAGGTACCTAAACCTTCCGTGATCCGTCCAGAACCCACACATGTAGGTTCCACAGATCGGGACATGGGTGCCAGAGGGTGCCCCGTCTCTGAGAAAGAAGGTCCTTCCTCAGAGGAATTGGCCTGGGAGGGGCTGTCACGAGGAGTACAAGTTCGGGGAACCAGGTCCGGCCGGGCCAAAAAGGCGCAACCATGAGGACCTGCTCCTCGTCCTCTCTGATCTTGCACAACGTCTGTGCAAGAAGGCTCACTGGGGGAAAGGCATACTTGCGCAGGCCCAGCGGCCAGCTGTGTGCCAGGGCGTCTGTGCCGAGGGTGCCCTCGGTCAGGGAGTAAAACTACTGGCAGTGGGAATTTTCCGGAGAGGCAAACAGGTCTACCTGAGCATCTCCGAAGTGTTCCCAAATCAGCTGAACCGACTGGGGGTGGCCGTGAGAGCTCGTCGGCTGCACAATTGAGCCTGCCCAGAATGTAAATGGCATGAAGCGCCCTAAGATGCTAGTGACTCCACAGGAGGCCATGTTGCAACATGTGACGGGAGCGTAGACCACCCTGACGGTTGATGTACGCTATGGTTGCAGTGTTGTCCGTACGGACCAGAATGTGCTTCTCCTTCAGCAGGGCCCTGAAGCGGTGCAGAGCAAGACGTACTGCTAGCAACTCGAGGCAATTGACATGCCACTGAACTCGGGGTCCTGTCCAGGAGCCCGACACAGCATGCCTGTTGCACATGGCACCCCAGCCCATGGCAGAGGCATCAGTTGACACAACAACATGTCTGGACACTGGTTCTAGGGGCACGCCTGCCCATAGAAACGAGGGGTCCAACCACGGGGTGAAGTATCGGTGGCAGGCCGGAGTGATGGTCATTCGGAGCGTGCCCTGTTACCATGCCCATCTCGGGACTCGGTCGTGAAGCCAGTGCTGAAGTGGTCTCATATGGAGTAGCCCGAGCGGTATGACCGCCGCCGCGGATGCCATATGCCCCAGGAGCCTCTGAAAGTTTCAGTGGAACCGCTCCCTTGCCCTCGAATTGTCTCAGGCAATTCAGCAGTGACTACGCGCGCTCGTTCGTAAGCTGCGCGAACATGGCGACCGAGTCTATTTCCATACCGAGAAAAGAGATCCTCTGCACAGGGGAGAGCTTGCTCTTTTCCCAGTTGACCTTAAGACCCAGTCGGGCGAGGTGTCTGAGCACCAGATACCTGTGCTTGCACGACCACTCACGAGAGTGAGCTAGGATCAGTCAGTCATCGAGGTAGTTGAGGATACGGACACCTTGTTCCCTGAGAAGAGCCAGGGCTCCCTCCGCGAGCTCTGTTCAAGGCAGGCAAGTCCAGGATTGGCCGTAACCCACCCGTCTTCTTGGGTACTATGAAGTAAGGGCTGTAAAAGCCGGACTTCATGTCGGCCAGCAGGGTCACGACCTCCGTGTGCATGATAGGGGCATCTTTGCCCACCATCGTCACGTGGACACCCCCGAAAACTGGGGGGATGCCGGGCGAACTGAATCGCGTTGCCGAGCCTGAGCGTCCAAATGAGCCAGCTTGGAAACTGGCAAGGGGAGAGGAGAATGAAAGCGGCAAGGAAGCATGTAGCCAACTGTCGTTCGTGGCCTCTTGGGACCCGGAGGTAGAGGAAACAGCCCTTTTAGTGAAGGTTTGGGTACCACCGGCCGCAGGGCCAGTGGCGGAACAAAAAGAAAACGAGAACAAATGATTGTCCCCCGGCCCTCCTCCGGGGGAAGGAGTGGTCCTGCTACCATCTCCTGATGAACTGACGTCTCCAACTCCGGGTCGCCCGTCTCAGGAATCCCACTTAGCCTGGTTTTTTACAGGCTTATGGGCAGAGACGGTTTGTGCTGTCAGTGGGGTGGAAGCAGCAGTGGGCCCCCGGGGCAGGATGTGTCTGATGGCCTCAGACTGCTTCTGGGCAGCAGAGAACTGCTGGGCACACTACTGCTTCGCTGAAGAGGCCATCCTGGGAGACCGGGGAGTGGAGCTGAGCCTGATCAGACTCCCTCATGTCTGCCAGGTTCAGCCATAGGTGGCGCTCCTGGACCACCAAAGTGGACATCACCTGACCCAAGGAGTGCGCAGTGACCTTCGTCGCCCGGAGAGCGAGGTCGGTAGCATTGCATGCCTCCTGCAAAACCCCTGGGTCAGCACTGCCCTCGTGCAGCTGCCGGAGCAGCTTGGCCTGATAGACCTGAAGTGAGGCCATGGAATGCAGGGCAGAAGCGGCCTGGCCCGCAGCTCTGTAAGCCGTGGCCACAAGTGTGGATGAGAACTTACAGGCCTTGGTCCTGCTACCATCTCCTGATGAACTGACGTCTCCAACTCCGGGTCGCCCGTCTCAGGAATCCCACTTAGCCTGGTTTTTTACAGGCTTATGGGCAGAGACGGTTTGTGCCGTCAGTGGGGTGGAAGCATGTAGCCAACTGTCGTTCGTGGCCTCTTGGGACCCGGAGGTAGAGGAAACAGCCCTTTTAGTGAAGGTTTGGGTACCACCGGCCGCAGGGCCAGTGGCGGAACAAAAAGAAAACGAGAACAAATGATTGTCCCCCGGCCCTCCTCCGGGGGAAGGAGTGGTCCTGCTACCATCTCCTGATGAACTGACGTCTCCAACTCCGGGTCGCCCGTCTCAGGAATCCCACTTAGCCTGGTTTTTTACAGGCTTATGGGCAGAGACGGTTTGTGCCGTCAGTGGGGTGGAAGCAGCAGTGGGCCCCCGGGGCAGGATGTGTCTGATGGCCTCAGACTGCTTCTGGGCAGCAGAGAACTGCTGGGCACACTACTGCTTCGCTGAAGAGGCCATCCTGGGAGACCGGGGAGTGGAGCTGAGCCTGATCAGACTCCCTCATGTCTGCCAGGTTCAGCCATAGGTGGCGCTCCTGGACCACCAAAGTGGACATCACCTGACCCAAGGAGTGCGCAGTGACCTTCGTCGCCCGGAGAGCGAGGTCGGTAGCATTGCATGCCTCCTGCAAAACCCCTGGGTCAGCACTGCCCTCGTGCAGCTGCCGGAGCAGCTTGGCCTGATAGACCTGAAGTGAGGCCATGGAATGCAGGGCAGAAGCGGCCTGGCCCGCAGCTCTGTAAGCCATGGCCACAAGCGTGGATGAGAACTTACAGGCCTTGGAGGGCAGATTTGGACCACCACGCCAAGCGGAGGCACTCTGTGGACACCGTTGCATCACAACAGAACACTCCACCGGGGGAATCCCAGCATACCCCTTGGCCGCCCCGCCATCGAGGGCAGTGAAGGCGGAGGAAGTACCAGAACGGTTTCGGGGCAGTTAAAGGTGTCTTCCATGAACTGGGTACTTCCTGGTGCACTTCCGGAAAGAAAGGAACCAGATGAGCAGCCCCCAGGAACCAATCATCCAGCCTCGAGTGCTCTGGACAGAGCGGAGGATTCCACTCAAGCCCAATGCTCTCCACTGCCCGGGAAAGCACGGCCGTCATCTCGGGATCTGGCACTCCCGAGGGAGGCAACGCTGCCGAATCCTCATCTCCCGAGGACTCAAGACCACCTTGTGATGCGATGATCGAAGATCAAGATCGAAGAGCTAGAACAGGGTGTGGCAGAGGGGACTCTATACCTTTTAAGGTAATCGAGTCTCGATCTCAACGCCGAGATGGTCATGTCCTCGCAATGAGAACATGAACCATCCATGAACGCAGTCTCAGCGTGCTAGAAGCCCAGACACATGACACAGCGATCGTGACCGCCACGAGGAGCGATGTATTGACCGCACCCAGAAACACACGGGCGAAATGACATCTTTAAAAAGACGCAATCGGCCCGTATCTCTTTTGTGAAAGAAATGGCTCTTTCAGAGGTGTTGAAGCGCTCAGGGGAACGCGGAAACTGTCGCAGGAAACCCAGACGAACCGCTGAATCGCGCCGTCACACCAATACCAGCTCTTGCTTGTAACAATCCAGTGATTGCAGCAAACAATGTGCTCGGTTCCGAAGCGAAAGCCTGAATGTGAGTTGCTCGCGTTGCTCCTTATAAACCCGATCTGCGGGGCGGAGCTTGCGATGCAAACTTTGTGTACCATTGGCTCATTTTGTACCACTCGAAGGTGATTGGGCTCTCGGCGAGATCCCCGTTCGTAACGTCGAACGTGACCGACTGAAAGGGAACTTACCGTTTGCACACTTTTTTTTAAGCATTGCTGTTTAGAGTGATTTTAAGCCGTTGAAACGCAATCAGCTGTGAAAGATAACTAATTTTGCTGTATGTGTGTGGTGTCTTAGAGACTGTTTTACACATTGAAGAATATGCAATGTTTTATATATTTGATTACATTATACAATGTCACATTTCTTATTTATTTGTTCTACTGTATTTTTATTTTTGTCCTGCTTCTTGTAATTAGTTTCTTATTATTCAATCGCTGGCTGTTTACTTGTCTTCAGTAATCGTAAGTTTGTTATTTAAATTTTTTTTTAGACTAGTATTCTTTTTTGTGATAGTGACACTGGTGACAAAAATTATGAAATTTCTATTTGTTACCGTGAAATAAAATTACTGTTCATATTGTGATATAGTGTAAGCTTTTGGTGATTTTGCCCACCCTTAGGCCCATTAATATGCAAACATTATAACAAGACATAGAATTAATAGGAACACTGATATTTTAGTTTTACTTTGTTGTTGTAGTAAGAGTGTTTGGTTTCCAAATGTCTTGTGAACAATGATGATTTCATGCTCTAAGCAGCTATAATTTGCAGCACAGTATTCAGTATTACAGTATTCATTGTAGTCTGGGTTGGATTTTTCCATTTTTTTGTGTAGTTTACTTATGGTTTTCAAGCATGTCATACAACCTGTTGGCATCTGCCCGAATTTGGCTGGTTTCTACCTGGCGACAGATTCATTTGTTTCAAAATATTGTAGATTTTTTTCTCGTGTAAAAGTGTGCAGTGTGTTATTCATGCGGTCCACAAATTAAAGAAAGACCCACAGTCCATTTTAGGTTGTAATACTGTATATATTATAGTGTTCCTGTGGCTCAAGTGGTAGAGCATTGTGTTAGCGGCGCAAGGTTGTTGGTTCGATTCCCAGGGAGCACATGTTAGGTAAAAAATGTTAGCCTGAATCCACTGTAAGTCGCTTTGGATAAAAGCGTGTGCTAAATGCATAAATGTAATATATTATTTTTAATTAAACTTTTATTCGCAACCTATATAATATAATAATATAAAAAAAAAATTAAGCTTGAACTCCTGAGGATCCCTGCATTACATGCATTTTATTACTTAATGCACTGCATGGTAAAAGTTCAATGTGCTGAACAAAGCTAGATGACCCAAACAAACACAAGACAAGTTATTATTAAATTTGGACCCACATTTAATTAGACAGTATGTACAGTAGTAAGCTGTTATCTCACCCCTGCAACAGATAAGATCTGAAAAAAGTGTTCAATCTTATGACTGCATTTTATCCGAATCTTTGGGATGAGTCATGCTACCAGTGGTGTGGTATTGCTCTGCCCCAGTGCGTATGTGAAGGACCTCTCCACAGAGGCCGTTTTTGAGGCTACTGCAGGTCAACACTAATGTGATCTGACAGGGTGCTTAACTCAATGAAGAACGGTGCATTGTCATACAGGAAACACTCATCGAAGACACTTCCTCCCCCAGCTGGATGTCATTTAATCATCCCAGTGAATCCCCTTCTCCAGCGGCCTTTCATTAAACAAGAGTCAATGAAACAGACTCACATGATATACATTTAGCAGTCTGCCAGACATACAGAAAGTTG
The DNA here is from genome assembly GCF_003368295.1 of Carassius auratus. Taxonomy (NCBI): domain Eukaryota; kingdom Metazoa; phylum Chordata; class Actinopteri; order Cypriniformes; family Cyprinidae; genus Carassius; species Carassius auratus. The sequence goes on along the minus strand of NC_039255.1, from coordinate 21,780,036 downwards.
AGACGTACTTAAAAAAAAATGTCATTAGAAAGTCAAGGATTGGCCAGTGGACAAATGGACAATTTGACAAATTTGACATAGTTTTCAAATGCATCATGATTTATCAAATGCATCATTCTTTCTTTATTCACGGAGGTAGCCAGTGTGTGAATTCAGTGTTTGTGTAGTGTCCTGTTTATTAAAGATGTCTTTATCTGGTCTTTTAAAGGCATTATTAATGTGTCCTTCGATGCATGGGATATCCCACAATCCTGTTCATGTGGTTTATCTTTTGGTGGAAAGAATAAAAATGTTGTCTGATGGAGCAGTTGGAAATAAGTTCATAAATGTATGATTTTTTTTAATCAGTTTTCACTAATACTCATACTCAGGATAAAGGATTTAAACAAACCTCTAACCTTAGATAACGTGGCACATAACTCATCCAACTCTGTGCTACAGATATGAGTGTTGCTCAAAACATATGGCTTGTTGAGAAGCGAACAAGCTTTACTTTTATAAGAAATCGGGCTTACAGTATGTTTTTTGCCTTGCTGATGGTACAATGATAGGAAAAATCCTGTAGGTTTACACTGAAGGAGGAACCTGAGCCATATACTGTGTAAAGTACAGAATACTTGTGGTTGAGCTCTTTTGACACCCAACTGTTTAAACCAAAGTAGCAAACCCAAAGCCACTCAAAACATCTTAGAAACATTGAAACCAGTGGTAATAAAATGAATGCATACATTTTTAAGAATGTAATTTAATTATTATTATTTTTATTTAATTTCATATAAAATTTGAACAATTCTTTTCACAGTCTTTGGGAAACAAGATGCTGCACAACAGATGTTTAAATTTTAAATTAACATGTGGATGAAATTTTTTTTGTATTTTTATTATTTCTCTGACAGTACATTCTAGAATATATATATATATATATATATATATATATATATATATATATATATATATATATATATATATATATATATATATATATATATATATATATATATAAGTCATAATTTATTCAAGTTAAACCAAACTTTTATTCTGGCATTTTTTAGTGAAGACCTTCATCTTGTGATAAATTTATCGATTATAGATTAAGATATTAATAGATTAAATTTAGATATTAATCTATATTATATTATAGATTAAATTTATTTCCCCATATAGTGACATGTTCTCATCATTTATGTTATATTTTGTTGCTTACCATTATTATTATTTTTTTTCTTTTATGTTAGATTATGATACTGACTGTTGTATACCCAAAAATGTGCAAGATTTCATTGTGCGCATGTGTGAACAGACCCAAAAGGGTCTGGCTGCAGACTTGCACTTGCACTCTCAGACACTTGCACTTCCGCTAGCGACGTTACTTGCAGTCTTTATTTTTTATTTAGTTGAATTTTTTATTACTTTTTTTTTTTTATTCCCAACATTTTATAACAGTAGCCAGGTGGCGAAGACAAGAAAAAATAAATTAAATTACAATGTCTCTTGCAATCGCTACTTGCACTCTCTGCTATCACTTGCAATCGACACATGCAGTCCACACAAATCATGTGTGTTGTCAATGGAGACAAGACGTTGTGATGGTGATTAAACGATTAAACCTAATTTAGTACTATAACGTACAGGGTCCTGCAAGAAAAAGACAAGACTGGCAAATCCGTGGCCGGAACATATGAACGTTTGTGCAAAGTCTCTCGCTAAGCGTTTTCCTCCCGTAGAAAAACATAAACCCTTAACATGGCTTAATGTATTAAGATGCTATTAAAATATAAAATTAAATATACAGTTCATTATTTTAATGAATATGCATATAGTATTTTCCTCACATACTGCAAATTGTGGCATAATGTACAGTGTCGTAATGTACATTTCACTGTCTTTGTCCATTAAGCTACATTATGTGTTTTATTTAGAATTATTTTCTATAGGAGGAAAACATTTAATGTACAATTTAACGCACTGCGTTTGTACTCGTCTGCTTGCCTGTACGGAGTTGATCCTTTTAAAATCACTTAATGCATTTTATAATGCAAGGTCATATTTGCTGGTCTGTATATATGTTGAGTCAACAACAAGACATATAGGATAGGCCTACTGAATTTTGTCTTTAGTCTGTTATTAGGCCACACTAAGCTTTTTGCTGTATGGTAGGACAAAGTTTGCGCATTGTGTTCATAGCCATCTGCTTACCTTGTAGTACATTAAATAATAACTATATATCGAATTTGGTCTTTTAATTGAACTTAATGTATCTTAACACATTATGCCATATTAAGTGTTTGTTTTTTCTACAGGAGGAAAACACTTAACGAAAGACTTTGTGCATTGAATTCATATTCTGCTGTTCTGGCCACGGATTTGCCTGTCTTGTCTTTTTCTTGCAGGAACCTGTAAATTATATATTAATTAAGTTTTAATCGTTTAATCTCCACCACAGCGTCTTGTCTCCATTGGTAACATGCACGATTTGTGTTGATTGCAAGTGACGTCACAGGTAGCGGAGAGTGCAAGTGGGGATTGCAAGTGACATTGTAATTTTTTTTATTTTGACTTGAGTCAAGTGGATGTGAAAAATAAAATAAATAAATAAATCTTTTCAGTTCAATTCAATTCAAGTTTATTTGTATAGCGCTTTTTACAATACGAATCGTTACAAAGCAAATTTACAGAAAATTATGTTTCTACAATATTAGTACCTTATAGTGGAGACTGTCAATTTGTGCATGTTTGACAGGATTTTAAGAAAAAATAAATACAAGACATAGTCATCTAGACGAAGAACATTATTAATATTATTAATTTATAATTATAATATGATGCAGTCAAACATGTAGCAATAATTGTTAGTTCTGTTTGTTAATTCAGGGTTAGCATCATCTGAGGCCCGCTGATGGTCAGCATTATCTCTTCTCAGGTGTTCTGGATCCAGACTGTAGCTTGTGTAAATCCTATTTATCAAAGGATGTAAATCCCATGGCAAAACTTAGAAACAAAATAGAGATATCATTAGCATAGCTGCTGATCCAACAAACTAAAATTAGTTTAACCCAAGCTAATGAATAAAAATGCACATTTGATCAGATGCAGCTACACTCACAATTTAAGAGATACATTATTCGAATGCTTGGTGAACGAGATGCGTTTTCAATCTAGATTTAAACAGAGAGAGTGTGTCTGAACCCCGAACAATATCAGTAAGGCTATTCCAGAGTTTGGGAGCCAAATGTGAAAAAGCTCTACCTCCTTTAGTAGACTTTGCTAACTTAGGAACTACCAAAAGTCCAGTGTTTTGTGACCTTAGGGTGCGTGATGGGTTCTAGCGTGGTAGAAGGCTAGTTAGGTACGCACGAGCTAAACCATTTAGGGCCTTATAGATAAGTAATGATAATTTGTAACTGATACGGAACTTAATAGGTAGCCTGTGCAGAGACTGTAAAATTGGGGTAATACTGTATGATCATATTTTCTTGACCTGGTAAGGACTCTAGCTGCTGCATTTTGGACTACCTGTAGCTTGTTTATTGACAAAGCAGGACAACCACCTAGAAGTGAGTTACAATAGTCCAGTCTAGAGGTCATAAATGCATGAACTAGCTTTTCTGCATCAGAAACAGATAACATGTTTCGTAGCTTGGCAATGTTTCTAAGATAGAAGAATGCAGTTTTTGTAACATTGGAAATATGATTTTCAAAAGACAAATTGCTGCCTAATATAACACCCAGATTTCTGACTGTACAGGAAGTAACAGTACATCTGTCTAGTTGCAGATTGTAATCTACAAGATTCTGTGTAGTGTTTTTTGGTCCAATAATTAATATCTCTGTCTTTTTAATTGGAGAAAATTATTTGTCATCCAATCTTTTACATTTTTAACACACTCTGTTAGCTTAGATAATTGAGAAGTTTCATCTGGTCTCGTTGAGATATATAGCTGAGTATCATCAGCATAACAGTGGAAGCTAATTCCGTATTTTCTAATAATATTACCAAGGGGCAACATGTATATTGAAAATAGAAGGGGACCTAGGACGGATCCTTGTGCCACTCCATATTTTACTGATGATAAATGAGATGACACCCCATTAAATAAACAAAATGGTAGCGATCGGACAGGTAGGATCTAAACCATCTTAGAGCCTGCCCTTCAATACCTGTATAGTTTTGTAATCTATCTATAAGTATGTCATGATCTATGGTCTCGAACGCAGCACTAAGATCAAGTAAGACTAGAAATGAGATGCAGCCTTGATCTGACGCAAGGAGCAGGTCATTTGTAATTTTAACAAGTGCAGTTTCTGTGCTATGGTGGGGCCTGAAACCTGACTGAAATTCTTCATACAGATCATTTTTATGCAGGAAGGTGCTCAATTGAGCAGACACAACTTTTTCTAAAATTTTAGACATAAATGGAATATTTGAAATATGCCTATAATTTGCCAGTACACTAGGATCTAGTTTTTGGTTTCTTAATAAGAGGCTTGATAACCGCCAGCTTGAATGGTTTTGGGACGTGACCTTAAGATAACGACGAGTTATTGATATTAAGAACTGTTTCTTCAGCTACAAGTAACAACTCTTCCTGTAATTAAGTGGGTACAGGATCTAATAAACATGTTGTTGGTTTAGATACAGTGATAAGTTTATTTAGCTCTTCCTGTCCTATAGTTGTAAAGCACTGCAGTTTATCTTTGGGTGCGATGGATGAAACTGAAGTGTTAGATGCTGTAGAATCTACATTCACTATTGTATTTCTAATTTTATCTATTTTATCAGTGAAGAAATTCATAAAGTCATTACTATTGAATGTTGTTCGAATATTTGAATCAGGTGGAGTCTGGTAATTTGTTAATTTAGCCACTGTGCTAAATAAAATCCTTGGATTGTTTTGGTTATTTTCTATGAGTTTGTGTATATGCTCTGCCCTAGCAGTTTTTAGAGCCTGTCTATAGCTGGACATACTGTTTTTCCATGCAATTCTAAAAACTTCCAAGTTAGTTTTTCTCCATTTGCGTTCAAGACTACGAGTTTCTTTCTTTAGAGAGGGAGTGTTACTGTTATACCATGGCACAGTCCGTTTTTCTCTAACCTTTTTCAATTTGATGGGGGCAACAGTTTCTAATGTATTAGAGAAAATAGTGCCCATGTTGTCAGTCATTTCGTCTAATTTATATGTATTTTTTGGTACAAATAGCAGTTGAGATAGATCAGGCAGGTTATTTGCGAATCTTTCTTCGGTGACTGGAACAATAGTTCTGCCCAGACTGTAACGCTGAGACATATAGTTAATATCAGTTATACTCAGCATGCACAATACAAGGAAATGGTCTGTAATATCATCACTTTGAGGTACAATATCTATAGCAGTAAGATCGATTCCATGCGATATGATTAAATCTAGTGTATGATCAAAACGATGAGTTGGCCCGGTGACATTTTGCTTGACTCCAAAAGAGTTTATTAGGTCAGTAAATGCAATTCCTAATGTATCATTTGTATTATCAATGTGAATATTAAAATCTCCCATGATTAGTGCCTTATAAACTGTAACTAGAAGGTTTGAGAGGAAATCTGCAAATTATTTTAGGAATTCTGTATACGGCCCTGGTGGTCAATACAAAGTAGCCAGAGCAAGAGATACATTAGATTTCTTTGCATGTCTGACAGAGTAATATATAGCAGAAGTATTTCAAAAGAGTTAAACCTGTATCCTGTTTTCTGGGTAACATTGAAAATATCACTATATATTGTTGCAACACCTCCGCCACGACCAGTCTGACGGGGCTCATGCTTATAACAGTGATACTGACTGTTGTATACCCCAAAATGTGCAGCGAGAGTGTGAAATCACTGGATACATCTGCCACAACTCCCATCACATCTAGCACCTCAAGCTAGATCAGGCCAATAACATGCTCTTGGCCAGGTCTAAAGAAACCGAGAACAGGCTCCTCGCACATTTTGTGAACGTGTGGGTTAAGAGTGTAAGGGAAGTACTCGATATTGATAAGCTCTGCCCCCGAAAGCGAACCTCAGAAACTTCCTGTGTTGTGGAATTATGGATATGTGGAAGTATGCGTCTTTGAGATCTATTGTGACAGACCAGTCCTCAGATCTGATTTGAGCTACAACCTGCTTGACAGTGAGCATTTTGAACTTCAGTGGTATAATTAAGCTGTTCAGGTGACGTAAGTCTAAGATCGGACGCAACCTCCCATCCTTCTTTGGAACTAAGAAATACCGACTGTAAAACCCTGATTTCCTGTCTAGAGGAGGGACCACCTCGATGGCCTCCTTCCTTAATAGGGTATTCACTTCTTGTTCAATAACCAGAGCCTGCCGGGCGCCGACTGCTGTCAGTGTAACCCCATTGAACTTCGGCGGTGGATGACCGAACTGAATGCAGTAGCCTTTTTCTATTGTACGCAGGACCCAATGAGATACATTTGGCAGTAGTTTCCATGCTGCTAAATAATCTACTAAGGGAATCAGTCCCTTGAGACTGACCTCTCAAGAGGCCCCCGGAGGGGCAACGAGCATCCCAGCTCCGCTACGCTCGCGGGCGGAAATAACTGGGATTGGCGCTCGATGGAGGCCGCTGCGCCCTGAAACTCTGGCAAGGTTGGCAGACCGACCTCCTGAGGGCACTGAGGTGAGGCGGGCACCTTATAATGAGGTCCCCCAGTAGGGGCTACCCTCTGGATCCCTATGCCACTGGCATCAGAGTCTCTTTGTCGAGGACTTCTGGGCCTCGATAACTGTTCTTAAATCGGGCTTGGATTTGGAAGTCCCCGACTCAGAGCATCGCTGAGGCCCTCGGTCCCGACGTGGGGTTTTTTGAGCCTCTCGATATGAGGAGCTGGCATGTGGCATGGTCATCTCCCGCCCAGATGCACCACGAGAGTGATGAGGGAGGAAATTCTGAAACGCCGCCTCCTGGAACCTGTCGACGACAGTATTGACTGTGTCGCCAAACAGGCCAGAAGGCTGAAGCAGGGCGTCCAGGAGGCAAACCCTGTCTCTTTCTCTAATTTCTGACAGGGTCAGCCATAAATGCTTCTCCGCGGCCACTAAGGCTGCCATAGACCGCCCAATTGCTCGATCAGTCTCTTTAGTCAGTCAGTCAGTCAGTCACCTTTATTTATATAGCGCTTTAAACAAAATACATTGTGTCAAAGCAACTGAAGAACATTCATTTGGAAAACAGTGTCTCAATAATGCAAAATGATAGTTAAAGGCAGTTCATCATTGAATCCAGTTATGTCATCTCTGTTCAGTTTAAACAGTGTCTGTGCATTTATTTGCAATCAAGTCAACGATATCGCTGTAGATGAAGTGACCCCAACTAAGCAAGCCAGAGGCGACAGCGGCAAGGAACTGAAACTCCATCGGTGACAGAATGGAGAAAAAAACCTTGGGAGAAACCAGGCTCAGTTGGGGGGCCAGTTCTCCTCTGACCAGACGAAACCAGTAGTTCAATTCCAGGCTGCAGCAAAGTCAGATTGTGCAGAATAATCTTCTGTTTCCTGTGGTCTTGTCCTGGTGGTCCTCTGAGACAAGGTCTTTACAGGGGATCTGTATCTGGGGCTCTAGGTGTCCTGGTCTCCGCTGTCTTTCAGGGCAGTAGAGGTAATTTCTAGGTGCTGATCCACCATCTGGTCTGGATATGTAATGGATCTGGGTGACTGCGGTGATCCTCTGATCTGGACACAGACTGGATCTGGTGGCCACGGTGACCTCGGAACAAGAGAGAAACAGACAAATATTAGCGTAGATGCCATTCTTCTAATGATGTAGCAAGTACATAGGGTGTTATGTCAAGTGTTTCCGGTTCCGGTTTACCTAATTAATGCAGCCTAAAAATCCTTTAACGGATTTGGATATTAAAAGCATATTAGTATGTTATGTGTATGCCAGGTTAAAGAGATGGGTCTTTAATCTAGATTTAAACTGCAAGAGTGTGTCTGCCTCCCGAACAATGTTAGGTAGGTTATTCCAGAGTTTAGGCGCCAAATAGGAAATGGATCTGCCACCCGCAGTTGATTTTTTATATTCTAGGTATTATTCTAGGTTTTGAGAACGTAGCGGACGTAGAGGAGTAGAATGTAAAAGGAGCTCATTCAAATACTAAGGTGCTAAACTATTCAGGGCTTTATAAGTAATAACCAATATTTTAAAATCTATACGATGTTTAATAGGGAGCCAGTGCAGCGATGACAGGACCGGGCTAATATGGTCATACTTCCTGGTTCAAGTAAGAACTCTTGCTGCTGCATTTTGGACTAGCTGTAGTTTGTTTACTAAGCGTGCAGAACAACCACCCAGTGAAGCATTACAATAATCTAACTTTGAGGTCATAAATGCATGGATTAACATTTCTGCATTTGACATTGAGAGCATAGGCCGTAATTTAGATATATTTTTGAGATGGAAAAATGCAGTTTTACAAATGCTAGAAACGTGGCTTTCTAAGGAAAGATTGTGATCAAATAGCACAGCTAGGTTCCTAACTGATGACGAAGAAATGACAGAGCAACCATCAAGTCTTAGACAGTGTTCTTGGTTATTACAAGCGGAGTTTTTAGGTCCTATAATTAACACCTCTGTTTTTTCTGAATTTAGCAGTAAGAAATTACTCGTCATCCAGTTTTTTATATTGACTATGCATTCCATTAGTTTTTCAAATTGGTGTGTTTTACCGGGCCGCGAAGAAATATAGAGCTGAGTATCATCAGCATAACAGTGAAAGCTAACACCATGTTTCCTGATGATATCTCCCAAGTAGGGATGTCAATTTCGACAAATTCTCATGATCGATCGTCGTTTAAATTAACAATCAATTAATCGTTTAATCATTAACCTTCATACTGCAAGATGCGTCTACAGTAGTTATCGCATGAATTGGTGTGCAATGACACTAAAAACGCAAGCGTCCTCCCACAAAGGAAAGGGTTTTTAATGTAAATAAAAGGCTAGTAGGATTATAAAATGAATCGATTGTTCATTTAATATAATTATTTAATTCAAATACAATGACTAATATAACGCAGTCTCAGATGCACTCTGGCATATGACCGGAGCGGAGTGGTAATATTTCCTTAAGAGCGCCTTTCTGAAGATTCCACTCCGCTTTCTCAACCCAGTTCATAATCCAAGCGTTCTAAGTGCATTTTATCTTGTCTGTGCTTTTCACATGCTTTATAATCCATGTGTATTTTGTAAAGATCTACGAACATTTCATCTCGTATGTGTGTGTGTGTGCGTTTGTGTTTTAATGAGCCTATTTTGAATAGGAATATATATATATAGGAATGTTTGCTAAGGATAGATTAATATATTTAATACATTTTAATTAATACAATTAATAAAATTAAGAAGAATTAAAAAAATTCGTTTTGAAACAAAATAATTGCTATTCATCAGCATGCATAATTTTAGACAATTATACAAGAATTTTGGTACAAACAGTAAACAATAGGCCTACTAGAAAAACTTTATTAACGCTTGCTCAAACATTTGACAGTTTGTAATGTTACTTCAGTTCCAACATATTTATTTTGTGCCCATTTACACTTTAAAGAAAACAAATAATTTAACACATTTGATGCATTAAAATAATCTAAATTTCCCCATTCCATCACATTTATTGTGTGAACGTTTCAACACTTTCGTTTAAAAAAATAAGTAAAACAACCCATGTCATTCCGTGAACTTTGCGACATTAATGTGGAGTTTTATTTATTTTTAATTTTACCACATTTATGGAGTAACATAACATTTAAAGCAATAAACACTTTTTGTTTTAAACATTATAAAAAATAAACATTTGATGAATAAAACGTTCAACGTGAAACATCTAATTTTTTTTATTAATTAAAAATGCCTACACACTTGTGTAACTCTGAAACATCAATTTTTTTTTTGTTGCATCAATTTTGGAACTTTTAAAACATATTCAGAAATTTCAGAAATCACCTTCATTTCTATATTCAAGCACATTTAATGTGTTAACTGTGCAACACTTTTAGCTTTAAACATTTAAAATAACACATTTTAATTTATTAACAATTTTATGTAGCCTACAGCATTAATGTTAACTTTAACGCAATTATACAAACTTCGTGTGCACAAGAAGATTACAGCACAGCATAGCTACCTGAAGTGCACATCACTGGTTTTTGTTCAAAAAGATCAGCATGTTAACATGTTCCGGAGTTAATCTTGTGCGAAGTCTGTTGACCGTCAGGCCAGCTGCTGAGAACACACGTTCTGATGGTACAGATGTTCCTGGTATGCATAAATATCCCTGGCATTCGCTTTCCACCAATCTAGTGGACTTGTGTCAAGGGAAGGATGCTGTTCTCTAAGAAAGTTGTTCACCTCACTTTCCGAGTCGTTGATATCCCATTCATTGTAATTACTTCCGAGAAGCATCTGGATTTTCATCACATTTTTGGATTTTCTGTCTGGGATTCGGTCAGAATTACTGCGGATGCCATTTCGTGCAGCTTTGCGTTGGCAGCCAGCCTCTCTGATGTGGTTAGAAAACCTAGATGTTTGTGTCTGGCATCCAGCATCGTCGCTATCATCGATGGCTTTGGTAGGAGTGCACTAGATTGAACCTAAAGTAACGAATTTAAGCTATTAGGTGGTGCAACGCCTATGACATATTTTGTATAGAATGGATAATTCTCAATTAAGGTCTCAAAACGTCTCTTACCTGCATTCGTTGTGCCAATGAGGCATGCACTTTTGCTTTGAACTCAAAAACCCGAGCACTGTCCTCTTCATTTCTCTTAAGATGTGAATGTAAGAGGCCAAAAGTGATGGGATAGATATTTGAGATGGACACATCAGATTCGGTAGACATTACAGTCGTGGCACACTTTAATGCTGCCAACACAGGTGCCACGTCCTCCATCAGCTGCCAGTATTCATCTTTGAGCTCAAGAATTCTGGCGTACGCTAGTTTGGTGACAGTGCGGTCATACAGGACGGCAGTCACTGCCCACCTTTGTTCCACGAGCCGGGCAAACATGTCACTGACCGAGTTCCACCTTGTCTTGCAGGACTGTATCAGGCGATGCGGTGGAAGTTTCAACTGTGCCTGTTTGTCATGGAGTGCTCTGGTAGCTACAGTACTGTGATTGAAGTGCTGAACAAGTCTACCAGCAGCTGCGATGACCCTGTTTATGTATATGTTGAAGCCATCATTTATGGCGAGTTGTAATGTGTGGGCAAAGCACGGCACGGAATCCCAGCTGACACGAGTTTGATCGTTTGCTGCCATGATATTTTTTGCGTTGTCGTGAACACATGCTACTATTTTCATGTCCCATGAAGCTACGGCCTCATTTAACTTTTCGACCAGCTTGTCAGCAGTGTGTTTATCAGGCAAACTCTCTGTAAGCAGGACCGCACACTTCATCTGCCATTCAGAGTCTATGTAATGACATGTGACGGTTATGTAGCTTTCCCTTGTTAGAGCGGTCCAGCAGTCAGTTGTAATGGCCATTTTTTCAACTGAACTTAGCGCCATCTTTAGCTCTTCTTTTTTCTTTTCATAACGATCTTCTAGTTGCCTGGTTATCGCTGCTCTTGATGGTATGTTGTAGTCTGGCTAAAAGAAATTAATCAACTCTCGAAAACCACCACCTTCGATGACGCTTATAGGCAACATATCATTTGCAATCATTTTGCACAGTCGTTCAGTTATTTCTTCTGCCTTCTGAGTTCCTACCTTTTTCCCGGCTAAAACGGAGGTTATTGTTGGCTGTGTCGAATCAAATCCTGTCCCGGAAACCGCTGGAGGCAATTTTTTCAAATGATATATCATGGTGCTCGTTGATGTATTATATTTTAAAACACAGGCACAATGTTTGCAATTAACATTATCACCATTTGAAATAAAATTATCCCAAACAAAACTCTTGCGTGCTCGCTTCATTTTCCTTCACAACTGCTGTACTTTACATGTTTTGGCATAAGCCACGTGCGTCGTCCTCTTTTGGCGGTTGGCAAACCAGCTAGCCGCCTACGTCTCAAACTATGCACGTTAATGGTGATCATGCTTAATCGACCATCGATAAGGTTTATCGATTAAAATATTAATCGTTGACATCCCTACTCCCAAGGGTAACATATAAAGCGTGAAGAGTAGCGGCCCTAGTACTGAGCCTTGAGGTACTCCATACTGCACTTGTGATCGATATGATACATCTTCATTCACTGCTACGAACTGATGGCGGTCATATAAGTACGATTTAAACCATGCTAATGCACTTCCACTGATGCCAACAAAGTGTTCAAGTCTATGCAAAAGAATACTGTGGTCAATTGTGTCAAACGCAGCACTAAGATCCAATAAAACTAATAGAGAGATACAACCATGATCAGATGATAAGAGCAGATCATTTGTAACTCTAAGGAGAGCAGTCTCAGTACTGTGATACGGTCTAAATCCTGACTGGAAATCCTCACATATACCATTTTTCTCTAAGAAGGAATATAATTGTGAGGATACCACCTTTTCTAGTATCTTGGACAGAAAAGGGAGGTTCGAGATTGGTCTACATTACATTTACATTACATTTACATTTATTCATTTAGCAGACGCTTTTATCCAAAGCGACTTACAGATGAAGACAGTGGAAGCAATCAAAAACAACAAAAAGAGCAATGATATATAAGTGCTATAACAAGTCTCAGTTAGGTTAATACAGTACACGTAGCATGGGATTTTAACTAATATAATAAATAAAAAGAAAACAGATAGAATAAAAAAATAAAAGAATAGAGCAAGCTAGTTAGAGGTCTTTACACAAACACACACACATACATATACAATTGAATAATAAATGAAAAGAAAATAGAATACAAAAAGATTAGAAAGGTAGTTAGATTTTTTAAAGAATATGATTAGAATAGTGAGTGTTAAAGTTAGAGGGTCAAATAAAGATGGAAGAGATGTTTTTTAAGACGATTCTTGAAGATGGTTAAGGACTCAGCTGCTCGGATTGAGTTGGGGAGTTCATTCCACCAGAAGGGAACATTTAATTTAAAAGTCCGTAAAAGTGACTTTGTGCTTCTTTGGGATGGCACAATCAAGTGACGTTCACTTGCGGAACCCAAGCTTCTAGAGGGCACATAAGTCTGAAGTAACAAATTTAGGTAAATGGGTGCAGAGCCAGTGGTAGTTTTGTAGGCAAACATCAATGCCTTGAATTTTATGCGAGCAGCTATTGGAAGCCAGTGCAAATTGATAAACAGAGGTGTGACGTGTATTCTTTTTGGCTCATTAAAAATTAATCTAGCTGCCGCATTCTGAATTAATTGTAAAGGTTTGATAGAATTGGCTGGAAGACCTGCCAAGAGGGCATTGCAGTAGTCCAGCCTGGACAGAACAAGAGCTTGAACAAGGAGTTGTGCAGCATGTTCCGAAAGGAAGGGCTTGATCTTCTTGATGTTGAATAAAGCAAATCTGCAGGATCGGACAGTTTTAGCAATGTGGTCTGAGAAAGTCAGCTGATCATCAATCATAACTCCAAGGCTTCTAGCTGTTTTTGAAGGAGTTATGGTTGATGTGCCTAACTTGATTGTGAAATTTAGATGGAACGATGGGTTTGGTGGAATCACAACCAGTTCTGTCTTGGCAAGGTTGAGTTGAAGGTGATGGCCCATCATCCAGGAAAAAATGTCAGTTAGACAAGCTGAGATGTGAATAGCTACTGTCGGATCATCAGGATGGAGTAGGATCATCAGCATAGCAGTAGTATGAAAAGCCATGTTTCTGAATGACAGAACCTAATGATGCCATGTAGACAGAGAAGAGAAGTGGTCCAAGAACTGAGCCCTGTGGCACCCCAGTAGTTAGATGTTGAGACTTGGACACCTCACCTCTCCAAGATACTTTGAAGGACCTATCTGATAGGTAAGACTCAAACCATTGAAGCGTTGATAGGAGGATCTGGTGGTTAACCATGTCAAAAGCAGCGGACAGATCAAGCAGGATAAGTACTGAAGATTTGGATTCTGCTCTTGCCAGTCTTAGAGCTTCAACAACTGAGAGCAAGGCCATCTCAGTTGAATCTCCACTTCTGAAGCCAGATTGGTTGCTGTCAAGGAGATTGACAGGGAGGTCTATAATTAACTAGTTATTTGGGGTCAATTGTGGTTTTTTGATGAGAGGCTTAATAACAGCCAGTTTTAAGGTTTTGGGGACATATCCTAATGACAATGAGGAATTAATAATAGTCAAGAGGATCTATGACTTCTGGAAGCACCTCTTTTAGGAGCTTAGATGGTATAGGGTCTAACATACATGTTGTTGGTTTAGATGATTTAACAAGTTTATACAATTCTTCCTCTCCTATAGTAGAGAATGAGTGGAACTGTTCCTCAGGGTGTCTAAAGTGCACTGTCTGATGTGATACTGTAGCTGACGGCTGAATGGTTGCAATTTTATCTTTAATAGTATCGATTTTAGAAGTAAAGTAGTTCAGAAAGTCATTACTGCTTTGGTATTGGGAAATGTCAACACTTGTTGAGGCTTTATGTTTCGTTAATTTAGCCACTGTATTGAATAAATACATGGGGTTATGTTTGTTTTTTCTTCTAAAAGAGAAGAAAAGTAATCCCATCTAGCAGTTTTTAATGCTTTTCTGTAGGATATGTTACTTTCCCACCAAGCAATACGAAATACCTCTAGTTTTGTTTTCCTCCAGCTGCGCTCCATTATTCGGGCTGCTCTCTTTAGGGTGCGAGTATGCTCATTATACCATGGTGTCAAACTGCTCCTTAACCTTCCTTAAGCAAAAAGGAGCAAATGTATTTAAAGTGCTAGAAAAGAGAGAGTCCATAGTTTCTGTTACATCATCAAGTTGTTCTGAGGTTTGGATATGCTGAGGAATTTGGATACATCAGGAGGATAACTTAAAAAGCAGTCTTTTGTGGTAGAAGTCATGGTTCTTCCATACTTGTAACAAGAAGTAGAATTTACAATTTTGGCCACATGAAGTTTGCACAGAACTAAATAATGATCTGAGATATCATCACTTGGCTGAATAATTTCAACACTATCAACATCAATTCCATGTGACAGTATTAAATCTATTTTCGACAATGAGTAGGTCCTGAAACGTGTTGTCTTACACCAATAGAATTCATAATGTCTATAAATGCTGATCCCAATGCATCTTTTTCATTATCGACATGAATATTAAAATCACCAACTATTGAAACTTTATCTGCAGCCAGAACTAACTCGGATGTAAAATCACCAAACTTTTTAATAAAGTCTGTATGGTGGCCTGGTGGCCTGTATACAGTAGCCAGCACAAACATAAAAGGGGATTTATCATTAACATTTGTTTCTCTGGATATTGTTATATGTAGCACCATTACTTCAAACGAGTTATACTTGCCCTCTGAGAAATCCTGAAAACGTTGTTATAACTTGAAGCAACTCCTCCCCCTTTGCCTTTTAGACGTGGCTCGTGTTTATAACAGTAATCTTGGGGGGTGGACTCATTTAAAAAAATGTAATCATCAGGTTTTAGCCAGGTTTCTGTCAAACAGAGCACATCTATATTATGATCAGTGATCATATTATTTACAAAAAGTGTTTTCGTAGAAATGGATCTGATATTCAATAAGCCAAGCTTTATCATTTGTTTATCCATATTGCATTTGTTTTTTATTTGTTGAACCTCAATTAAATTGTTAACCTTAACTTGGTTTGGACGTTTTTTGTATTTTCTAGTTCGGGGAACAGACACTATCTCTATAGTGTGATATCTAGGTGAAAGAGTCTCTATTGGCTGACAATTAACTGACCTCTGTGATGGGAGGCAGCTAGCAGACGGTCAGTTTAGCCAGTCTGGCTTTTTCCTAACCTGGGCCCCAGTTAGTCAAGTACAAACTCTAAGACTATTTGCCATATTTCTAGAGAGAAGAGTGGTGCCACCCCAGGAGGGATGAAGACCATCTCTTTTAAAAAGGTCAGGTCTGCCCCAAAAGCTTGTACAATTGTCTATGAAACCTATGTTATTTTGTGGGCACCACTTAGACATCCAGCCATTGAGTGATGACAATCTGCTATGCATCTTGTCACCACGGTCATCAGGTTTCTCAGTGGGTGCATCACTGAGTGGGGAGAACCTGTTTAATGTTTTGATCGGAACAGAAGAGCAGTGTTTTGACCCATGACTACACTGCCTCACTGTCACCCAGTTGCCCTGCTGCAGGGGCTCTGCTGGAACCGGACAATGTACAGGAATCCCTAAGCTAGACGCATCCAAAGCCGTATCTAGAGCCCTAACATTCTTACTGTCTTACTTAAAGTTTGGATGCGTGTCTCTAATTTTGAAATCTTCTCTGTCAGCCTAACTATTTCCCTGCATTTATTACTCGTGAATCCCTCATCAGCGACAGAGATAGATAAACTGTACATGTGGCAAGAGGTGCAAATAACGATAGCAGGAGAAGCCATTACTCACCGTGCTTGATGAAATATTCTTACTGTGGTTGTTTGATGAACTTGTGAAAAACTGGAGCGAGAGAGAGGAGAGGAGAAAAGAAAACGCTAATGACAAGCTAACAGGTGCTAACGCTTTGCATGTGTACTGCACTCACAGAAAAGTGAACGATCAAAGTTAATCTGATAAGATTGATCAATAATATTAGAAATATGGTGTGAATTAAATTATATTTTACCACTTAAAAAAAAACAGACAGTGATAGTAAGATAAAGATTCTAGAGAAAAAATAAAATAAAAACAGCTATACGGAGCTACGATTAGCTACAGAAGGCCAACAGGAAGTAGAGAAAACACTGTCCAACAGCGACACCCGCAGGCAGGATTTAGTGGTGCAGAGGGAGATATCAGCAGTCTTTCTAAGCTCTTCAATATCTTCAGAATTGATCCCCTCCCCCTCGTCGATATCTCCCAGCAGGTCGGCCTGATATGCTTGCAGGACTGCCATGGTGTGAAGGCAAGCCCCAGCCTAACCTACTGCCACATAACCTTTGCCCGCCAGTGAAGATGTCACTCTAAAAGGCTTGGTGGGCAACATCGGAGCCTTTAGAGACGATGCCGACCCGGGCGACAGATAGCCCGCGAGCGTCTGTTCGACCCGTGGCACCGCTCTCCCAGCCCCTTCACATTGATATAGTATAGTGAATCGGGGCCGAAGAGGCGGGTCGAATACGGATGATTCCACGATCTCGATATTTCGTCATGGAGATCGGGAAAGAATGCTAGGCTCCGACGTCGAGGTGGTTACCATCGGCTGCAGAAAGCGTTCATCTAACTTGCTTCTCTGCGGCTCAGAATGTTTCTCAGCAGGCCATTCGATTTTTTTATTATCGACTGCGCGCGTAACACCTCCAAAAGCTCCTCATATTGGGGCGACAGGGATGGCGAATCCCCAGCAACAGTCTCCACATCAACCGCCTAGGAGGAAGAGAGGTGAAGAGCTGATCCCTCACCCTGAGGGGAAGAAACCCACGAGCGTGCTTCCGAACCCAGGGTTTGGGCGCCGGATCTGGCAGATAAGGAAGGAGATAAGGACTGGCCCGTCTCCATTCCCTCTGACAGATCCACCTGCGAACCCCATGAGTGCAGCAGCCGTTCTGCCTCGGCAGAAGCGGGGCCAGCACCTCAGGGAACGCTGGTGAAGGCTCCCTCTTCGAAGAGAGCCCTCCGGGATCGAAGCGTCCGCATTGGCAATCGTTCACAATGCGGACAGTCGGCCCCCTCGAGAGCCGACTCAGCGTGCTTCGATCCCAGGCAAGCCATGCACAAATTGTGTGTATCCCCACCCGTGATGTAGCGAGGGCAGGGAGGAACACACAATCTGTAACGTGGCTTGGATTCGCCCCTCACATGCTTGGTCTTTGTCTTTACTTTTGGCATATTGAGCTGTTCTATATCTCTGCGATATTTTAATCCTTTTAGAGACAGACAACAATAAATAGGATCAACAGGACAGACCTTTAACATGCACACACAGAGCGCTTGCTGACAGACACGAAGCTGAAGCCAGCTGCACGGCACGTGCTTTTATAGCTTCCTGGTCGCTACGTCCCCCCCCCCCGTGATGTCACGCCCTTCCGTTGCACACAATATTCAGATTCGGTCTCGTCAGGGACGTTCCCCAAAGCGCTTGATGCAGCTCAAGTTTCTGAAAAGGAACTACAATGCTTAACCTGCGGACAGAAGCATAGTTTATTGATATTAGGACATAACATGACTTGACTTTTGAAAATGGACTTTTGAGCACATAGTACTTTAATTTTTGAGTGTGTATTTTATATATATATATATATATATATATATATATATATATATATATATATATATATATATATAAATAGATAGAGATCATTCCACTGGGAACAAAAAATAGTAGTCATCAGGTGCCATGTTTGTCTGGTTTCTCCCAAGTTTTTTTTTTTTCTCCATTTCTGTCCACGATGGAATTTTGGTTCCTTGCCATTGTCACCTTTGGCTTGTTTACTTAGGGACGCTTGACTGATTACACAAACACTACTGGAATTGAGCAGAATGGGATGATGACATCACTGAATCATCAATGAATTGACTTTAGCCGGAAAAAATAATGTTATTGGCTTCTTGCATTATTGAAAAACCATTTTCCTGTTTGACTCTGTAAAGTTGCTTTGACATAATCAGTACTGTATAAAGCGCTATACAAATAAAGGTGACTTGACTTGAGTTGTTCGTTACAACAGTGTCTTGGAGCTCTCAAATAATTTAACTAGCAGAAGTTATTACTCTACAACTTGCATGTGCCATCACTAACAATGGCCCTATATTGCTGAACCAATGTGGTTCAAATGACTGAGATGTGACCAAACTAGTTTGTATCCACAACAGTGCATCGTACTATGGTTCTTAAATGTTGAGCAACATTTTTGTATGGAAAAATGCACCCTCATTGCACAGCCTTGAGGATATACTGAGTGCATGTTTCTACCACTTTAAGTAGAAACATTATGGTGCTTCTCAATAAATTAGAATGTCAAGGAAAAGTTCATTTATTTCAGTAATTTAACTCAAATTGTGAAATCCATGTATTAAATAAATACAATGTATACAGACTGAAGTAGTTTAAGTCTTTGGTACTTTTAATTGTGATGATTTTGCCTCACATTTAAGAAAAACCCACCAATTCAATCTCAAAAAATTTGAATACTTCATAAAACCAATAATAAAAAAAAACATTTAGTGAATTGTTGGCCTTCTGGAAAGTATGTTAATTTACATCACATGTACTCAATACTTGGTAGAGGCTCCTTTAGCTTTAATTACTGCCTCAATTCAGCGTGGCGTGGAGGTGATCAGTTTGTGGCACTGCTGAGGTGGTATGGGAGCCCAGGTTTCTTTGACGGTGGCCTTCAGCTCATCTGAATTGTTTGGTCTCTTGTTTCTCATCTTCCTCTTGACAATAGCCCTTTGGGGTTCAGGTCTGGTGAGTTTGCTGGCCAGTTAAGTATACCAACACCATTGTCATTTAACCTTTTAGCTTTTGGTGCTTTTGGCATTGTAGACAGGTGCCAAATCCTGCTGTAAAATGAAATCAGCATTTTCTAAAAGCTGGTCAGCAGAAGGAAGCATGAAGTGCTTCAAGATTTGTTGGTAAATGGGTGCAGTGACTTTGGTTTTCAAAAAACACAATGCACCAACACCAGCAGATGACATTGCATCCCAAATCATCACAGACTGTGGAAACATAACACTGAACTTCAAGCAACTTGGTCTATGAGATTCTCCACACTTCCTCCAGACTCTAGGACCTTGGTTTCCAAAAGAAATACAAAACTTGCTATCTTCTGAAAAAAGGACTTTGGACCAATGGTAACAGTCCATTTCTTCTTCTCCTGAGTCCAGGTAAGATGCCTCTGACTTTGTCTGTGTTACAGGAGTGGCTTAACAAGAGGAATAAGACAACTGTAGCCAAATTCCTTGACACTTCTGTTTGTGGTGGCTCTTGATGCCTCGACCCCAGCCTCAGTCCATTCCTTGTGAAGTTCTCTAAAATTATTGAATCCAGTTTCCTTTATAATCCACATAAGGCTGCGTTTCTCTTGGTTGGCTGTGTATCTTTTTCTTCCACACTCAACTTTCTGTTAACATTTTACGTTAACATGGATACAGCACTCTGTGAACAGACAGCTTATTTACACTCCTTGTGAAGGGTGTCAATGATTGTCAGTGACAATTTTGAAGGATCAAGAAATGATCCGCTCTCTCCTAAAAATGCAAGCATATTTCACACGCCACCTCAGATAACACGGACCGAAAACAAGGTTCCAACCTGAGAGAACGTGCTCAGCTCACAAACAACAGGGATATGAACATGCACTTCTCTCAGATCAAACAGAGCTTTGCATTTGGGTACGCTCCCATTGAGAGAATTTCACATGCACATAAACATCAGTGACTTTCTGAAGACAAAGAAGCTGATTACATTTCATGTAGGTGCCCTCTTATAACATGCTGGCACTCCAGTGACACCATATGACTGCGTAGTCAATCAAGATTGGTTTGTTTTTACATGTGCTTCAGGTGGTAGCTCTCTTGAAATATTTCCACAGCATCGAAACCATCACGCAGCATCGAAGTTCCCTCATTCAATCTGAGATATGCAGAACAGTCAGTCATATTTAAATAGCAATCTTTTGCAGCTAAATATTCAAAGTTCATACCATAATTTGATTAAGTGTACAGTCATACAGATTAAGTTTTTATTTATATATCCAAATTTTGCCAATTTCTGTGACATCATGTGATATACAGGAGATTCATTTTTTATGGCTTGATTCCATTATTCCATCCGTATTTTCCACATCACAGAAATCATAGAGCCCTAAACAAATCCCTTGAAATTGTAGAACACTTGATATAGTCTGTTTTTGTCTCCTAGTTGTATTTACACATCAATCACAGTAAAGCTAAAATATTGACCTGTGTTGATCTGTGATGACAGACATTTAAAGGTCATATTTTTTCTCAAGTTCTCATTTATGCATTGTAACCAGAGTGTTTTTTTCTTCTTCACATTTGCAAAAAACATAATACAGGAATGCTAACACTACTTTAGTGGTAGCTCCAACTATAGTGGACAGAAACTCCAATTAAAAATAAATCAATTAAGAGTCCATTTACAAGGACAGTCAAAAAGTTAATTTCTCATTCTGATCATGTTTGATGGAAAAACTCCACAAAGCTTTACAAGATTCATTTACTCTTACAAAATATTCTAAATTACGTATCTGTAGATTTTATAAAGGGCAAGGTCTTGTGAACCTGCTGGAAAGGACTCTAGTTAGGGGAGCACACAGTTACAGATGTGGCTTATCTCAGTCTGAGCTGGCCATTTATAATCTCTACCCTTTCCTGCTAATGACCAAAGCCACAGAGGTGGAAATAATGCAAATTACCTTTCCATGAAAGTGACTTTGTGTGTTTATGTGTCATTTTACTGTAAATATACCCTATGCATTTGTTTCCTGGAGTATTCCTGCATCTGTGTGTGTGTGCCTTCCATTTGAAGTTTTTTGGGTAAAATCACAACACTAATAAATTATTAGTCACTTTTCTTATTTATCTATCTGTGTATTTCATCCGTCTATACCTTTGTCCATCATTGTCCCAGCCACACTGAAACTCATCCTAAGATAAGAAACATACTATATGCTCTTCGCTTTTGGTAGGGGACTCCCACCAATCCCACCCCCGCCCCCTCCCTTTACGTTACACATCCAGCTCCGACATTTGGACACCAGCGGTGAGAAGCTGACCCCACACATTTATAGACCTCTCTGGAACAGGTCTGAGACATGCAGGCAACCAGAATTTGAATCTGGCCTAGTGTGATGATTATGATTTGATTTCACAACAGTCTGTAAGAATAGAAAGGAGAAAATGGTTTGGATTTCAATCTAAGTTGTTTATTTACAGCAAGTAAGTCATAGTTACAGCACATTTTATCAGGCCGTTTGATCACCCTGAACCAATCAGAATGCAACACCCCTAGCGCAAGAACAGAACAGACTGGGCATATGTCTACTCCAGGTCCACACACTGTCTGTGATGCACCTTTTTTTTCCGAGCCCATGTTTTTATATATATATATATATATATATATATATATATTTTTTTTTATACATAAGGTAAACATATAACACAACAACAGAACACAAAAAAATATTAAAAAAATAAACAGCAACGACAAATAATAATAGTAATATGTAGAAGTATTAAATAGTATTTAAATAGTAATAGCATGTATAATAATAATGATAATAATATTTAGTGGTGATGGGGATGTTGATATTGATAAAATCAATAATAACAATAATAATAATAATGACAACATTTATATCAATAATAATAGCAACAATAATAACAGTAATAATATTAATACTAAATATGGCGATGATGATAATATTTTGTATTGAAAGTACAATTGCAATAGTTATATCAATAATAATATAATAACAACAGCAATAGTAATAATAATAGTAATAACAACAATAGTAATACAAAAAAATATACTAATTGTAATGCTAAGGATGGCGATTATGATAACACTTTTATCATACGGCGACAGTGATATCAATAATAATTATTGTAGTAATAATGATAATAATAATAATAATAACAATAATAACAATACACACACGTGTGACATGCACCCACCACATACCACACCTCTCCTAGTTTTTTTTGTGTCAGTGTGCTTGTTTTTTTTTCTACTTTCTTTTTCTCCTTTCCCTTCCTTCCCTTTCTTCTTTTTCCCCTCTTTTTTCCTTTTCCTTTTCTCTTTCTTTTACAGTTACTATTTGTATGTATGCCTAAACTAAGGTGGTGCATTAAAAAAAGGTGAAGTGCATTAAAATCAACATTTGGTGCATTAAAATCATGTGTGGTATGTGTTAGATGTTGACTTGATTTGGTTATATTTGTATATTTTATATATCTATATCATTATTATCATCATTATTTCCTTTATCCATTTATTTATCCATTTATTTATTTTAATCATTTAATATATACGTTATACCATTACCACCCTTATATCAAGGAAATTATCATCACATCGCCATCATTCAATCACTGTTAAATGTTTCTATGATATTGAAAATATTAATAACCATAATGTCAGTAATAATTATAATAATGAAAATACTCGCAATATTACTAAAACCTTGTATAAATGTATAATAATAAATGAATAGAGCCCATGTTAGCGGATCAGAGCATTCACACTGCATGCGGTAAAAGGCTAGAAATAAAAATATGCAAAAATAATTAATATCTAGCACATGAGCATAGAGAGAGTTGTGAGCGCACAGGACGCAGTTTAAGTGAGAGGAGACATGCTTTAAGTGCGCACACTCTCCAGGCGAAAGCAGCGTGTATCTGAGCAAGCAACTCTGGTTTTGTGACAAAGCAAATGAAATCTGCATGCGAACAGAGAGATTCACGCTTGTGCATTATTTTAATGTGCTTTAGCGTTATAATAATACGCTCTCGCTGTAGTACCCCACCTTCTTTGATTGATTGACCATTGACATTGGGGGTCTGAGAGTAATGCAATTTAGATTCTCTGTATGTACTGTACATGTGGAAGCATTGACAATTTAGCAGCCATTAATGCTGCGGCACCCGGGAAGCAGTTGAAGGTTCGATGCCTTGCTAAAGGGCACCTAAGTCTTGGTATTGCCAGCCCGAGATTCGAACCCATAACTCTAGGATTAGGAGGCAAACTCTCTAACCACTAGGCCACGACTTCCCCGACTGAGGCAGACCAGCCTAAAATAAAAATGTAACTTTTACAGTTTTTTTGTCATCCTTACCATAAACGGAGTGATGTATAATGCAGTTCAATTTGGGACAATTTGGAAATTTTTGATTCGTTGATGACACCTTGTAACATTTGCATAATTGATTTCTTACATGTGTTTGGATACTGAATTGGCATTGGTATTTTCTTTTTTGGACATACCTGTATTTAACCAATTCTAGCCTCCCCTACACAGCCCAGCGGCCATGATAACGCATGAAAATGAAAAAATAGACGCTGGACACTGAGTGTTATGATAATAGTAAAGCATTTAAAATGGTGCATTTTGCAGGCACTTTTATACTTAAGCAATTACATACAATGTGTACATTTTGTCATGTTTTTGGCAATCTCACTCTGTTCTACAGCTGCACCATTTCGTTAATATAGAAGCAAAATCTAAAGTTTGGGCTCATAAATATTAGATCACTCACACCAAAAGCAGTTATTGTAAATGAAATGATCACAGATAATAGTTTTGATTTACTCTGCTTGACTGAAACCTGGCTAAAACCAAATGATTATTTTGGTCTAAATGAGTCTACTCCACCAAACTACTGTTATAAGCATGAGCCCCGTCAGACTGGTAGTGGCGGGGGTGTTGCAACAATATATAGTGATATTCTCAATGTTACCCAGAAAACGGGAAACAGGTTTAACTCTTTTGAAATACTTCTGCTAAATGTTACTCTGTCAGACATGCAAAAGAAATCTAATGTATCTCTTGCTCTGGCTACTGTGTATAGACCACCAGGGCCGTATACAGAATTCCTAAAAGAATTTGCAGATTTCCTCTCAGACCTTCTAGTTACAGTTGATAAGGCGCTAATCATGGGAGATTTTGATATTCACGTTGATAATGCAAATGATACATTAGGACTTGCGTTTACTGACCTAATAAACTCCTTTGGAGTCAAGCAAAATGTCACCGGGCCCACTCATCGTTTTAATCATACACTAGATTTAATTATATCGCATGGAATCGATCTTACTGCTATAGATATTGTACCTCAAAGTGATGATATTACAGACCATTTCCTTGTATCGTGCATGCTGCGTATAACTGATATTAACTATATGTCGCAGCGATACCGTCTGGGCAGAACTATTGTTCCAGCCACCAAAGAAAGATACACATGAATTAGACGAAATTACTGACAACATGGGCACTATTTTCTCTAATACATTAGAAGCTGTTGCCCCAATCAAATTGAAAAAAGTTAGAGAAAAACGTACTGTACCATGGTATAACAGTAATACTCACTCTCTCAAGAAAGTAACTCGTAGTCTTAAACGCAAATGGAGAAAAACTAACTTAGAAGTTTTTAGGATTGCATGGAAAAACAGTAGGTCCAGCTATAGACAGGCTCTAAAAACTGCTAGGGCAGAGCATATACACAAACTCATTGAAAATAACCAAAACAATCCAAGGTTTTTATTTAGCACAGTGGCTAAGTTAACAAATTACCAGACGCCACCTGATTCAAATATTCCACCAACGTTAAATAGTAATGACTTTATGAATTTCTTCACTGATAAAATAGATAACATTAGAAATACAATAGCGAATGTAGATTCTACAGCGTCTAACACTTCAGTTTCATCCATCGCACCCAAAGATAAACTGCAGTGCTTTACAACCATAGGACAGGAAGAGCTAAATAAACTTATCACTGTATCTAAACCAACAACATGTTTATTAGATCCTGTACCCACTAAATTACTGAAAGAGCTGTTACCTGTAGCCGAAGAACCGCTTCTCAATATCATAAACTCGTCGTTATCTTTAGGACACGTCCCAAAACCATTCAAGCTGGCGGTTATCAAGCCTCTTATTAAGAAACCAAAACTAGATCCTAGTGTACTGGCAAATTATAGGCCTATTTCAAATCTTCCATTTATGTCTAAAATTTTTGAAAAAGTTGTGTCTGGTCAATTGAGCACCTTACTACATAAAAATTATCTGTATGAAGAATTTCAGTCAGGTTTTAGGCCCCACCATAGCACAGAAACTGCACTTGTTAAAATTACAAATGACCTGCTCCTTGCGTCAGACCAAGGCTGCATCTCATTTCTAGTCTTACTTGATCTTAGTGCTGCGTTCGACACCATAGATCATGATATACTCATAGATCGATTACAAAACTATACAGGTATTCAAGGGCAGGCTCTAAGATGGTTTAGATCCTACCTGTCCGATCGCTACCATTTTCTTTACTTAAATGGGGAGTCATCTCATTTATCATCAGTAAAATATGGAGTGCCACAAGGATCCGTCCTAGGTCCCCTTCTATTTTCAATATACATGTTGCCCCTTGGTAATATTATATATATATCTCAACGAGACCAGATGAAACTTATTCAAACCAATTACCAATTATCTAAGCTAACAGAGTGTGTTAAAAATGTAAAAGATTGGATGACAAATAATTTTCTCCAATTAAATTCGGATAAGACAGAGATACTAATTATTGGACCACAAAACACTACACAGAATCTTGTAGATTACAATCTGCAACTAGACGGATGTAGTGTTACTTCCTCTACAGTCAGAAATCTGGGTGTTATTTTAGGCAGCAATTTGTCTTTTGAAAATCATATTTCCAATGTTTCAAAAACTGCATTCTTCCATCTTAGAAACATTGCCAAGCTACGAAACATGTTATCTGTTTCTGATGCAGAAAAGCTAGTTCATGCATTCACGACCTCTAGACTGGACTATTGTAATGCACTTCTAGGTGGTTGTCCTGCTTCGTCAATAAACAAGCTACAGGTAGTCCAAAATGCAGCAGAGTCCTTACGAGGTCAAGAAAATATGATCATATTACCCCAATTTTACAGTCTCTGCACTGGCTACCTATTAAGTTCCGTATCAGTTACAAATTATCATTACTTACCTATAAGGCCCTAAATGGTTTAGCTCCAGCATACCTAACTAGTCTTCTACCACGTTACAACCCATCACGCACCCTAAGGTCACAAAACGCTGGACTTTTGGTAGTTCCTAGGATAGCGAAGTCCTCTAAAGGAGGTAGAGCTTTCTCACATTTGGCTCCCAAACTCTGGAATAGCCTTCCTGATAATGTTCGGGGTTCAGACACACTCTCTCTGTTTAAATCTAGATTAAAAACACATCTCTTTCGCCAAGCATTCGAATAATGTGTGACCATGGCAACGCTGTGATCGCGTCTCCCCTTTCTTAAAGGGAAGGGAGCAGACCCCTCTGTCACTACCCGTTCTGGTTTCGCTGTCTCGAGCAGAGGACCGCCGGCTAGTGCTCTGGGAGATTTGAAGGTGACAGTGAGAGCTTCTCCGCCGGGCCACGCCCCACGGACCTCTTACCCCTTCCGCAGTGTTTGTCCTGTGCGGCTGCTGGGTGATTTTGCTGGGCTGTCTTATGGCAGTCCCAACGGGTCATTCAGTTTGCCGCCGGAGATCAGATGTCGATTGCAGCATCGGGGATGGGCTGTTGACCTCTGTGGATGAAGATTCTGCGGGGCTGCCCCCCTCGGGTGTTGTCGCCACTGCCGAATTGGACCCAGAGTTGACAGCCGTGCTTGCCTGGGCAGCTGTGAGCATCAGGATGGAGGTGAATGCACCGCCCGGCCCTGAGTGCTCATGGCTGTTTGATTGGTTCTCGGTGTGGAGCGCGACTCACAACCGCGTTTTACTCTGGTTCCTTTCTTCCCGGATGTGCATGGGGAAGTGATGTAGTCGTGATGTAGTTCTTCGAGGCCGGCGCGTCGAGCCCCGCGCAGGAGAGCGCCCCCCCCCGTGTCACTCCCGGCTGCAAAGTCCTCAAGGAAGTCGACTAAGCGGCCCTGACACGGGCAACTTGGAGATGCGGAGAACTGCTCTTCAGGAGATGGCGAAGACAGCGCCACTCCTTCCCCCGGAGGAGGGCCGGGTGGAGAATCTTCTGGTTCTGTTCCGCCGCTGGTCGAACGGCCAGTGGCACCCACATTTTCATTGAAAGAGCAATTTCTCCTTCCTCTGAGTTGCAAGGCTCGTGGGCTGACAATGTGCGACACACAGCTTCCTCATTTTCACCCACGACGCCCCCTTTCGCCATCGGCCAAGAGGTCGCGGTTCTGAGACGCAACGCCTCTCCACGCGTCTCTGGCCAGTTCCTCCGGGAACACGGGGAGTGTTGTTGTGATGACCCAGGACGCAGAGCCTTCTGGGCCTTCCGGCAAAACTCCCCATCGACTGTCCCTTTGGTGCCACTTGTACAGAGTCTGGGAGCGTGGCTTGCGCTGCCCAACCCGTCACGCTGGCTCATCCGGAAGGTCCGACTCGGCTATGCGATTCAGTTCGCCCGGCGACCCCCCAAGTTCAATGGCGTGCTCGAGACTTCGGGGGCAGTCCGGGACACCCCTGTCTTGCGCGAGGAGATTGCTGTCCTGCTGGCGAAGGATGCAATCGAGCCGGTCCCTCCAGCCGAGATGAGGACGGGGTTTTACAGCCCTGACTTCATCGTGCCCAAGAAAAGCGGTGGCCTTCGACCTATCCTGGATCTGCGAGTCTTGAATCGGGCCCTACACAAGCTCCCGTTCAGGATGTTGATGCAGAAACGCATTATCAAATGCGTCCAGTCCCAGGACTGGTTTGCAGCGATCGACCTGAAAGACGCGTACTTTCATGTCTCTATCCTCCCTCGTCACAGACCGTTTCTGCGCTTTGCTTTCGAGGGTCAGGCATGGCAGTACAAGGTCCTCCCCTTCGGGCTCTCCCTGTCCCCCCGTGTCTTCACGAAGGTCGCAGAGGGCGCCCTTGCCCCACTCTGGGAAGTGGGCATCAGGATCCTCAACTATCTCGACGACTGGCTCATTATGGCCCGGTCCCGAGAAGAGTTGTGCGATCACAGGGACTTCGTGCTTCGGCACCTCAGTCAGTTGGGGCTTCAGGTCAACCGGGAGAAGAGCAAGCTCTCCCCTGTGCAGAGAATCTCGTATCTCGGTATGGAGTTAGACTCGGTGAGAATGACGGCACGTCTCACCAGCGAGCGTGCCCAGTCAGTGCTGAACTGACTGAGTTCCTTCAGAGGCAGGACAGTGGTACCACTGAAACACTTTCAGAGGCTCCTGGGGCATATGGCATCCGCAGCCGCAGTCACGCCGCTCGGATTGCTTCATATGAGACCACTTCAGCACTGGTTACACTCCCGAGTCCCGAGATGGGCATGGCGCCGCGGTACACATCGTGTCACCGTCACACTGATGTGTCGCCGCCTATTCAGCCCCTGGTCCGACCTTGCCTTTCTACGGGCCGGCGTGCCCTTAGAACAAGTGTCCCGGCACGTTGTTGTCACAACAGATGCCTCCAACTCGGGCTGGGGCGCGACATGCAACGGGCAGGCAGCTTCAGGGTCCTGGACAGGACCTCGACTGCTTTGGCACATCAACTGCCTGGAGTTGCTGGCAGTGCATCTAGCTTTGCGACGGTTTCGTCCGCTAGTGCTGGACAAGCACGTGTTGGTCCGCACTGACAACACTGCGGCTGTTTCGTACATCAACCGACAGGGCGGTCTACGATCACGTCGCATGTCTCAACTCGCCCGCCATCTCACGACAGCTCACTTTCCCCAGGGAATGGCGACTCCATCCCCAGACGGTCCAGCTGATCTGGAGTCGATTCGGGTAAGCCCAGGTAGACCTGTTTGCTTCCCACGAGTCCTCCCACTGCCCGCTGTACTATTCCCTGTCCCAGGCCCCCCTGGGCACAGATGCACTGGCACACAGCTGGCTTCGGGCTTTACGCAAGTATGCGTTTCCCCCAGTGAGCCTGCTCGCACAGACACTGTGCAAGGTCAGGGAGGACGAGGAACAGGTCCTGTTGGTTGCGCCTTACTGGCCCACCCAGACCTGGTTTTCGGAACTCATGCTCCTCGTGACAGCCCCTCCCTGGCGCATCCCCCTGAGGAGAGACCTTCTCTCTCAGGGGCTTAGCACCATTTGGCACCCGCGTCCAGATCTCTGGAACCTCCACGTGTGGCTTCTAGATGGGATGCGGCAGACCTAAGTGATCTGCCACCAGTGGTGGTAGACACTATCACTCAGGCTAGAGCCCCTTCTACGAGGCAGGCCTATGCTCTGAAGTGGAGTCTGTTCACGAATTGGTGTTCTTCTCACCGAGAAGACCCCCGGAGATGCCCGGTCAGAGTCGTGCTTTCTTTCCTGCAAGAAAGGCTGGAGCATGGGCTGTCACCCTCCACCCTGAAGGTGTATGTGGCTGCCATTGCAGCCCATCACGATGCAGTGGACGGCCGGTCCCTGGGGAGGCATGACCTGATCGTTAGGTTCCTGAGGGGTGCCAGAAGGTTACATCCTCCTATGACACCCCTGATTCCCTCCTGGGACCTCTATTGTCCTGGCGGGACTTCAGAGGGGTCCCTTTGAGCTGCTGGATTCGGTCAAGCTGAAGTTCCTGTCTCTCAAAACAGCGCTCCTGATCGCGCTCACTTTCATCAAGAGGGTCGGGGACCTCCAAGCATTTTCGGTAAGTGAAGAGTGCCTTGTGTTCGGGCCGGCCTACTCTCACGTTGTCCTGAGACCCCGGCCTGGATACGTGCCCAAGGTTCCCACCACTCCCTTCTGAGACCAGGTGGTGAACCTGCAAGCTCTGCCCCTGGAGGAGGCAGATCCAGCCTTGTCGTTGCTGTGTCCCGTAAGAGCGCTTCGCATATACGTGGACCGCACCCAGAGCTTTAGAAGCTCTGAGCAGCTCCTGGTCTGCTTTGGAGGTCAGCAGAAGGGGAAGGCTGTCTCTAAGCAGAGGTTGGCCCACTGGATAGTGGACGCCATTGCCTTGGCTTACCATTCCCAAGGCGAGCCATGCCCCCTGGGGGTGAGGGCCCACTCCACACGGAGTGTGGTCTCCTCTTATGCGTTGGCGCACAGCGCCTCTCTGGCAGACATCTGTCGAGCTGCGGGCTGGGCGACACCTAACACCCTTGCGAGGTTTTACAACCTCCGTGTAGAGCCAGTTTCTTCCCGTGTTGGGTAACAGGTAATTGGCGGGAAGGGCTGGCTGGGTGTCTCACTTGCTGCGCCATTCCCCCTAACACGGGGATGTGAGCGCCTTCTTCTCCCAGTAGAGTTCCCCGGTTGGCATACCCTGGTCGAGCATCCTCCAACACCCTCGGCATCAGACTTGGCGGAGCAGTCTTTCGCCAGGCCCAGTTCGGGTGTTAGCATGCCCGGAGCCGGTCAGCCCCTGTACTGGGCTAGGTGTCGATATGGCTGGGTTCCCTACGGGTAATCCGAATGTGTATTCTTCCACGGTAAGGTTTCCCTCTTGGCAAACCCGTGTCTTCCCTTGACAGATCGTTCGGTCAGTCTCTTCTGGCAGCCGTTCCATCCCTGCTCCAAGGTAGGACCTGCCTCAGAGACCCTTCCATATGTAGTACTGCCCCCTGGGTCAGTCCATATTGGTATATCCACATGTCACCTCCCTACGGGTAGGATGTGGTCTCCGTAGCGACCTTTTCCTAAAGGCTCGCTTCCCCATTGTCTTGCCAGCTGAAAGAACAAATAGAGAAGATTTGAAGCAATCTTTCACTGAAGGTTGAAATCCCTTCCATTTACTTTATGTGGGCGGAACAGCAGCATGGCCTTCTCCAGCAGCGATGTACTCACCCTTTGGCCCCTTCGGTACCAAGGTCAGTGAATTTGCGCTGGGGCTTTGGGAAGGTTACGACCTTAAGCATAGCTTTTGTGGCACGCCAAGGCTTGTCAACAACTGCAGCGCCTCAGGGTTGTGACGAGGTTCAGGTTATGGCGTTTTCCATAGGACCCCATTTGTCGGTCGACATAACTCGTAGTGACCGACAGATAGGGAACGTCTCGGTTACGTACGTAACCCTCGTTCCCTGATGGAGGGAACGGAGACGTTATGTCCCCATGCCACAACCTTGAACCATTCGCTGTTGCCGGGACACGTTCTCGGCTCCTCAGCGTAAAACCTAATGAGTGAATGCACCTGTCGCCCTATTTATACCCGTTGGCACGGGGAGTGGCTCAGGTGTGTTAATCCACTTGCCAATTTCATTGGCGTTTACTCTTAAAATCAGAGATGATTGGCCTCCCAAGTGAGACCCCATTTGTCGGCCGACATAACGTCTCCATTCCCTCCATCAGGGAACGAGGGTTACGTACGTAACCGAGACGTTCTGCACACAATGGTGAAATTTAATTTAATTTTAAATTTAAGGAATGTGCCAAATCAACTTTTAAAATTTCATGAATCATACATATTATATTATTATTTCAAATGTATTTTATTTGTAGTGTTTTTCACGATACATAACAGTACTGTAAATATTTTACACAATAGTTAAATTTCATTTAACTATTGTGACAAAACATTAAATTGAATTAATCCTATATCTATCTATCTATCTATCTATCTATCTACACACAGTAGTAAAAACTAAATAATTTAGTGCAAAATTACTGAATTACTGCACAATTCCTATTCTAATCTTTTAATTCACTTTCACTTCTGTTTGCGATCAGATCATTTTAGGCTGCTAAACTAAGGAAATGTTTTCAGTCCAATAATCCAGTAAGCGAATGCGTTCAAATAATTGTTCCAAAACAGTGCTAATTTGAAGAAAACTAGGCTGATTACATCAGAGAGAACAGAGACTCGCATCGTAATTTTAGTGAATTATTAATTCTAATTGGTTTCACTTTAAAACACGAGCTCTGTCATATTCTTTGATTGTTTACCTCACACTTCACTCTGTGTGAAATACAGAGTGAAAGAAATGTCAAAAAAAGTGCAGTAAAATCCCAAACCCTCTGTGTAAGCAATAGTAGTAAAGCTTTACTTAGCAAAGTCCAGTAATAACTATAAAATTATAAATAAGCTATACACAGTTCTACAGTAAATATCACTTAAAAGTTTCACATGTGGAACCAAGAAAATAAAGCTAACGTCCATTCCGGTATTGATACAATAATATAAAGGGTGGTGAGTCTTGAGTGCTTTGTGGTTTTGGGCTGTTGCTTTGGTTTGCTGTTGTGATCTCTGGCATCATATGATGGCTTCTGGCATCAGAAGCTTTGATGATGTTGCATGTGATTAGACCAGTAATATTGTTACAGCTCTTTTTCTCTAAACACAACAAACTATAAAAAAGTTATTTATATATATATATATATATATATATATATATATATATATATATATATATATATATATATATATATATATATATATAGGAACACAGCAAGGTGGACTTTGTAATGGTTTGCCAAAGGGCTGCTGATATGTGCCCTACTTTTTCTGTTCTGCAGCCTTTAAAAAAGGACTGGGATAATGAGAAGATGTATTATAAGTAGTCGTGAGTCATATGGGGCTCATTACATCAAGATTTTAGGTCTAGGGTGTTCAAAGTCCGGTCTATTGAAATGTATTATACAGTATCTGGCACGTCAAGCATAATTTACAAATCATGCAGTTTCAGAATGTCAACAGCACAAGGTGACAGCACACAATTTTAGGCCAGATGTATCAGTAAAATGTGGGTTATAACAATTTGATATCCCATATATGCTGCCATCTCTTTAGCACATGCTGACTGAGCTTGGCAAGGCTATGGAGACCAGCTAGTTCCAACTTACACCGGCTAAGACCAGTCAATCAGCTTAGGCTTTTTTTCAGCATGAATCCATGGAAGTAAATGGCTACCAGCAACTTAAATTAACAAATTGTTTACTTACCAAATATTTAATGTTGTGTTCAGCAGAAGAAACCCATACAGGTTGAAACTAATTGGGAGAGTAAATAATGGCAGAATGTTCCTTTTTATGTGACCTAGCTAGGATGTGTTCATGTTTTCAGTTTGTTTGTTTTCATCCCAGTTGAATATGCAAACTTTTTTGAAGGATTATTTTCCAAAAAACACTGTATGTGGCCAAATTAAGCAATTTTTCTGAAATATTCCACCTTTCTGATGTGATGTGAAATACATTTTTAAAGGAACGAGTATTCCATGTAGTCATTCTGTTAAAATGGTTAAATCCATGCAAGATCATAAAAAAAATAAAAATAGCAAATTACTGTTAATTATTTTCATGCCATATAGCTTATAGTTGCCATCCCAAAAGTATGTAACTACTCATAAATGTCATAAAACATACCACTTATATTTGGGATCTGATAGAAATGTGTGTGTTTTAATATGATGAGAAACACAAACAGCAGTTATCTAGTGTGTAACGTAAGTTTATGCTGCAAGAAAACTCACAGAAGGCCGGCGAGTGGAATTTCTCACTTCTCATACTCGGCCTGTGTGTCTGCTTCCCCTCCGGTGTCTGATTTATGAAGCAGTGTTCTTTGCCCATGTGCGTCAGCACTGACTCTGGGAGTCTCGTGAGGCGTTACGCTCCTGAAGAGCTGTGTCTTGTGTCTGGACAGCATCAGTCTCTCGCTGCGTATACAGACTTGTGCCTCCATACATCATGTTTTTTTCCCCCCGAGCTAAAACCAGCTATCAAAGGTTGCTTTAACTGAAAATGTTCCTTAATTTACAGAATTTTAAACAAATATTTACAAATAATCCAAAATGCTTTCCATCAATTTGACAAAATATTTTTTTTTTTTTTGTTTCTTTAAACAAATACACGTTCTAACAGTAAAAACATAGTAGAGATTAGAAGTTAAGGTAAAAAAAAAATTTTTTTTTTAAAGTACACCTGCAAAAATAGACTAGTAGAGATATGTGAGTGAGAGTTTAATGAAAGAATCAAGAGATTCCAAGTGTAGTTCAATGGAATAATTAATAGGATGGGCTGTTCCTGTTCTGCAGTACCTTTTGATCTCTGTAACATTTAAATGAATACGTTTGTTATAATTTTAGAAAGAATCTGAATAAAAGGCGTACTAAAAGTTCAGAAAAATTATATATATAGTTAAGTTTAGTTTTAACTTAATTTCTGTAATTTTGTCAATTAGAATGGAAGGTTTTTGTCACAGTGACCACACTGGAGAGAAGCATGTAAACAAGGCAGATGATGTTAATGATACAGAGTCTTTAATAATCCACATAGGGGTCATCCGAGGGTGGGAAGCAGAACCACACGTACACGTCGACGAGACCTGACAACCAAATGCTAAACAGAATGCAACTTATAAAGGGAACGTTAATGAGGGTGATTACAAGACATACCTGAACATGACAATAATCACTGGACATGGAACACATGGAGGGAAAACACAACCTAATGAGTCCAGGGTCATGAAGGTGTGACCTTGCACCATGGAACAACATGGGGGGGCTGGGTGGGAACCAAGTGCCAAGGAGGAGGTTCCAGTGGAGGACGAACCCCCGGGAGGGATCCAGCAGACAAAGACCACAGAGGGAGGAGACAGAGATGACACAACGGTGGGAGGAGCCAGGAGGAACCTGGAGCAGGAGGAGCCAGGCAGGACCCAGGTCACAGCCATGATGGCGGCCCACGGTGGAGCCAATGGAGGGTGGAGCCATAGTGGAGGAAGGGCTGACGACTCCAGGTGGCTGACAATTGGCGCCGGAGCAGGTGGAGGAGGAGCCCAAGGTGGAGACTGTGAGCCAGGGAGACACAGAGGATCCAGAGGGCCAAGGCGGAGCAGATGGTGACAGAGGTGAAGGCGGGGATCCAGAAGGCCGAGGTGGAGCCGGCCCAACCGAGCACTGAGATGGAGCTGGAGGGACAGAATCTGAGGGATAGAAGAAGGGAATTTCAGAGGAGCGTGCAATGAAGGGCACATTCTAGGAGTGGGCACTGGAGGATCAGAAGCCCCCTCAAGGCTGGACGAGGAAACCAAGGACAGAGGAGAGCTGGACGGGACCAGCGGAGAAGACTGAGAGAAGGGGGGCAGTGTGATTTCCAGATCAGATTCCCAGTCACTAAGATTCCTCATTTTGGCCCTTTTGCCTTTCCATAGTTAGCTCATCCTCAGCCTCACAATGCCTCTCCCTCATTGTAGGTGTTGTTGCCTGCTCACACACCTTTAATGATGTCTTCAGGAGCAATGACAATCCTCAGCGCTGTCACTCCATCCGGCATGTCATGTCCGGTCATGGCAGGCTCTATCTCTCTGTCAGTGGTGGACTCAGCCATGCGCTTTCTGGGCTGGGCTCTAGGTCAGGAGTGGGGCTGGTTTATTCCACAATAACCGTGTTTCCTCTATCGAGCTAGGACCGGGCGTGCTAGTGCGTGCCAGGGCCAGTCGCGTTTCCACTGTCACTTCCGGGGCCTCGCCGGGGCTTCCTCGGGGTCAACGGCCAGGTTTTTTCGGCCCGACGCGGGCCATCTGGGGCTAGAGGCGTGGGTTATGAACAAAGGCGGAGTTTCTCAGCGTCTGGAGAGCGTCAGCGCGGATCATTTCAGAAAGACAACAGCTGTAACACCAGCATTAAAGACGTTTTAAAATAAGTTGAGCTTAAAACTCACTCTTAGTAAGCAGCAAGTGTTTGAAATAACTTGATCCGATGTGGATTATAATCACTATAACAAGGCAGAAATATTTATAAGCGATGTCAAAGACTATGCACGCCAAACATTAACGTTACCATAGTAAACATGGCAAATATGACCGCTTGGATAAATCAGACGTCAGCTTCTTATTCTCTATTGTGTATTTATTAAGTAACATTTTATCTGTCGTCTCGTTTCGTGAGTTTAGCTCCACGTTGCATATCATCAAAATATAATAATTATTTTTGTTTGGGAGCTTTTATAAAAATAGAGAGTCTGCGCTGAGGATCATTTCAGAAAGATAACCGCTTTAACATCAGCATTGAACACTTTTTTTTTAAATAAGTCGAGCTCAAAACTCTCTTTCAGTCAGCAGCGAGTCTTTGAAATAACTTGATCTGATGTGGATTATAATCACTAAACAAGGCAGAAATATTTATAAGTGATGAAAAAAATATGCAAGCTAAACTTGTTACCATAGTAAACATGATAAATATGACCGCTTGAAGAAATCAGACGTCAGCTCCTTATTAACAGTCGTGTTTAGTAACTTATATTATCTGTCACAAGCCTCGTCTCGAGAGTTTAGCTCACGTTGCCTATTATAAAAGGATATAGCCTAATAATGATTTTTTGTTCGGGAGCTTACAAAAATAGAGATATTATCATTCATTCTAAATATGACGGCTACTGTGGTTAATAAACAGAAACAGACTTGACTGAACAAGCAGGCTATTTTCATGAGCGTTAAAAATAAATAAATAAAATAGAAATAAGTGTATTTATGTGTGAATAATTTTGAGTCCTGATAAATTAAAACAATATGATCAATGTATCACTTATTCTATAGTTAAAACATCGATGCTTTTGAATTTGAATACATATGCAAAAAAACTGCCGCTTTTATCATCTTCGTTTTGTTATCGCACATGTTCCAGTGACTTATTTATTAGTTTTCTGATAACTTCTCTTTGTTGGTGAAATTTTCAGGTTGCATGGAGTTGTTCTGAGAGGCGTGTAAATGGCGTGTTTTAGTGACGTGCAGCGGTGCTTCAAGCTCCACTGTGGAAACCCTACCCTATTCTGGCCCTACCCTATATATATATTAAATTTAAAAAATGTGTTTTTAGAGACACATAAAAAAAAAAAACTAAAGTTGCATTTTATTATTTCATTCAGAAATTGACGCAATCTTTTTTTACAAACATTATAATAAACTGTAAGGTCGTGACATTTGCCAAGTATGGTGACCCATACTTGGAATTGGTGCTCTGCATTTAACCCATCCAAATCCACACACTCAGCAGTGAGAAGTGAACACACCCCCGGCGCAGTGGGCAGCTATATATCCAGCGACCAGAGAGCAACTGGGGGTTCAGTGCCTAGCCATGGGTATTGAGGGTGGAAGAGAGTGCTGTTTATTCACCCCCCGATGACAACTGCCCACACTGAGACTTGAACCTGCATTCTTTGGGTTACAAGTCCAACTCTCTAACCATTAGGCCTCTGTGATAGGCTATTTTAGTTCCCCTCACTCCACAACAATCCTTTCAATTAACAGTATTTACAAAAGAACAAGCATTAAAAATATAAGAAGCTATAGCAATATAAACGACAAGGCAAAACAAATTATGCTAAAACAAAACTGAAACCAATGTTGGGTCTCTCATTCAACACAAAATCAATTGTTTCCGTATTTGCGATGTATTTGAATGCCAAATTATTATGTATTATGTACTTCACTAGCGTTCCAATATCCACCTAAAACAATATGTTTTGTATAACATCACGGTGGCACAGTGATAATACTTAAGGGCAACAGGATCGCTAGTTGGAATACACATGGAGCCATGGTAAAAGTAGCATCAAAATCAATTAAAGCTATTTAATTTATCCCTGTTTTCATATAATTGTGGTACTGTGATTGTAGAAAACAAACACACAACTATCAGACAATTTACCAGTCTATCCAAAAGTCCATCAGGTGACAATAATATTGTAAAAAACTCTTTGTCGTAAAGGAAGAAACACTGTCAGTTATAATTCCAGGCTGCATTACATTCAGAATTAGCGGACTGATGTTATTCAAAATTTTGCATTCAGCTTCTTCCACTTTGAGACTGGAGACTGTAGTGCAATGTCTGTATACATCTGTTTGTTAGTGTGGCTGAGTATGGATATAAATGTATTTAACACATCTTGTGTGGTTTTAGTGTTCAAATAGTGAAGGCTCTGCCATTCTCATCTGTTTTGTCTTTTGTTGTTATGCTTCAAATCAGTCTGTAGCCTCTCACTACCCTTTGTCTTCTTGTGGGAGTTCTTTTGGTCTAGTTTGGGTCTCAATATATTCCTGCTAACATGTGTGTGTATATAGTGTGTAACACATGCCTCCCAGCTGTGTTTCCCCTGGGTTTGCACATTAAGTCAAGCCACACATATTCTCAAAGTATTTGGTTCTAGTTTATTTCCGTCGTGGCATTTTAGTTCCTGGAGGTCTACTCTCTAAATTTTCCATTGACGCAAAGTCAATCTTACACTGTTCTTGTGATGTAAGGACTTTACATTTCATTTATCATAATTACTTATATACTTACTATCATAATTACTTAGATAAATGTTTAAGCTTTGTACAGTAGTAAACAATAAATCCTAAACAATAAAACAGAATGATTTCTGTGTAAATATCTACAAATTGCCACCATTGTACAAAATGACTTTTCTATTTATTGAAAAATGGAGAAAACCAATATAATTCTTTAAAAATATATTAATTTATGAAGTAATTATTCATGGTCTATGTAGAAAATTTTTTGGATCTGGACCACCGCTACACTGTAAAAAATAAGTGTAATTTTAACTGTAAAATTTTGTAAAAACGCTACGGAAAAAAACTGATAATAGGTTAACAGTAAGTTCCCGTACTATATAGGGGAAAAACTGTAAAAGATCTAACAAAGCATTTAATGTAAATTTACAGTAAAATTCTGTTAATTATACAGCTTTTAGAAGTAAAAAAAGAACAAATCAATGTATAATTTACAGTCTAAAACTGTAAACTGATATTCCCAGAATTCCCTGCGTGACACTCCACGTTTGAAAGTATTTTGTTTAAATAATCATGTTTTTAAATAGTTCTTGTTATCAGTTATGTACATTTGAGCTTTATGTTACATCTTCTGTTGCTTAATGAAAGTTTTTTGCATTATTTAAGTATCACGTGTGTTACCATGATGGTGTTTTGTGTTTCCATAAATGTGCACCTTCTATATGTTAATATATACTTCTGCTTGTGGTGAAGCTACTTGTGATGAGCTTTGATACTTCATGTGGCTTTCTCTTATACAGTACCATCTTTATTATTATGGTGGTTGTCAGTATTTTCAAGGTACAAAACAGATTTAATTTTGTGTGTTGTTGAATTTACTGGTTTATATTCACATTTTCTTGTTTGTAAATTACAGCTTTATATTGTAAAATTAACAGTTTTTGACGTAAATGTGTTTACAGTTTTCTGTATTTTTACAAAATTATTCTGGCAACCACAGCTGCCAAAAAGTTTTTGTAAAAACAACAAGAAATTTTTTACAGTGTAGAAATGGACATCTGGCTTGAAAAAAATGTAAGCCTATGATATAAACAGCATGTAGTTTTTGCTGGATGTTTTTTTTTATTTTTTTTTTTATTCATAAGTTTAAGGATCATAATCTTTTTAGTGTATTTTTGTCATCACAAACCTTCATGCTAGTCCCCATATTCTTTTGTCTGTTAACCATTAAAGGGGATACTAGTTGAAAGAAACAAAATAATAAATAAATACATTTAAATTCTGTTTAAAAGTACCATAAAAGTTGTCCATA
Source organism: Carassius auratus (assembly GCF_003368295.1). NCBI lineage: Eukaryota > Metazoa > Chordata > Actinopteri > Cypriniformes > Cyprinidae > Carassius > Carassius auratus. The sequence continues at coordinate 21,739,834 of NC_039255.1, read as the reverse complement.
TGAGCTTTGAACTATACTTGGGTGTCATGGCCTGATTGTAAATAAGAAAATACTTACCAAAAATAATTCTTAATTTACTTGACTGGCTAAATTAAATGTGAACAACAATTTTACATTTTCTGAAGACAAATGATAGCTTTGTGTTATGAAGAGAGCAAAAGCCTAATAAAAAAAAAAAAAAAAAAAAAAAAGCCTAATAAACAAAGCAGAAACTTCTTGCATCTGTCAGTGTCAGTATACAGTACAGTCCAATATCATTTAATTTGTATATATTGTATGTGTATGCTGTCCTTTATGGTTAAATACAACAGTCTAAAATACCCATCTACTGTATCCCTTTCCATATCCACTTCGAGTGAAGTGGTGTTTGGCAAACTTGTTCCTTGTGCCATTTTCAGTGTCCTTCTGGCAGACTATATACAGCACACTCTCTGAATTAGATTCTCACTGTAAGATAGTTTTGTAAGATGGTTGTTCTTTTGTTGTGAATGAATGTGAGGGTAAGAAACTAATCTTGATCACTCTGTTGCAGGTCTGACAGATGAGAAAGTGAAGGCTTATCTCTCCCTTCACCCGCAGATGCTGGATGAGTTTGTACTGGAGAGCGTGAGTGCGGAGACCGTAGACAGATGGCTGAAGCGGAAAAACAGCAGTCAGCCTGCAGGTACGGGCTCATAGCCATGTGCTCCAATATTCTTCGATAAGAGCCCTGTGCTCTAAAAATAGTGCTGTGATTACTTTCTGTGACAATGTCATTGATTTTGAGAATGATTTTCTTGGGCACGTTATGTTATTTTTCACAAGGGTAAACATTAATGTGTTGAATGCATTTTGTTTCTATGCTCATTTTCTGGTAAACATACTTCGCTTTGGAATTGGAAATAAAAATGTAACAGTGGTTCTTAGCTGATGGGTCCCTGGTTTGTTCCTAAAAAAATAATAATAAAAAAACTAAAACAATTAGTTGAGTTAAAATGCAGCTAGCCATATAATCATACAAATAAAAGTAAATTGACTCAAAATAATATGGTTTTAATTGGATATTCATATATTCATTCACAATTGGATATCTTTTTTTGCTGATGACAAAGGTTGTGTCTCCACTCAAACTGTGGTATTATTGCACAGATTCTGTTCCTTGGTAATATGGCTAGTATTCAATCATAATGAATATTTCTATTTGGATACTGGTTGTGCATTTCAGAAATATCTAAAAAAAATGTATGCTTGTTCATTATTACAAATATTCTTACACATCTGAGTCAAAACATATTAATTCAATTCAATGTTAATATCTTTATCATATATCTTTTCCATATCGACAGGAATCTATATGGCACAGTAAGGTTGTTTTTTTTCTTTCTCAGTAACCTGCAATAATTAATTTTCCTTTTGTTCTTCCATTTGTTCCATTTTGATTTAGATTATTGGACCCACTTTATATTAAGTGACCTTAACTACTATGTACTTACATTTTAATTAATAATTTAGTACAATGTACTTACTGTGTACATACATGTTTTTACATTGTACTTATATTAAAAAAAAAAAAAAAACGACATGTAATTACATCTGTATTTAATTTCCGTAGTTACATTTATAATTACACTGTTGACCCATACTTTAAACCTTAACCCCCCCTTAAACTTACCCATACCTCCAACCCTCACCCTAACCTTACCCCTATCCCACCTCAACAGCAGCAAAAGTGCTTTACAATACAATAGGAACACAATAAGTACATTGTACTTATTTTTTTATGTAAGTACATATTAGGCCACCTAATATAAAGTGGGACCAGATTATTTGTTGGTGTAACATTTATGATAACGTGACTGTATCACACAACTGTATCAATACAGCTTTACAGTAGTGCACACCTTTCCTGTGCATGTGTCTGTGTGTATGTAACCTGTGCAGCAGCAAGACTGGAGAAGGCTAAAGGGTTAGTGCACTGGTGAAAATATGGGATGGGGGCCTGCTGGGTCCTTATGGGTCTTTAGGGCTGTTTAAGTGGGACTGGTTTTTCTGTGCACAGCATGCTTCATTCCGTGGCCCGCTGCACTCGACCCATCACATCCATCAAGGGCCCACAGGGTTGGCAGCCAGCCCAGCTCTGCTAATGACGTCAGAGCCAACCTCCAGGGGCATGCAGTCAGTCAGGATGGGGACTGGAGAAGGGTGAATGTGTCGCATTTTGGGAATGTTTTCTGCATGAGTGCAGCAGAGCTTTCTCACAGGCTGCCGGCTGATGGTTAACCTCGGCTCTGCTCTTCAGGCTGGGCAGCAGGATTTTTCTCAGGCACCGTTTCAACATCAGTCTCTCTACAAACCATGTGTGCCAGATTATGTCTTGGCCTGTGATGCATATCAAGCAGTGCTTTGAATTAGCATGCTTGTTAGCTTTCAGATTCAATGTTCACGTCAATGCTCAATGTTGTTGTTTTTTTTGTTTTTTTTACAGAACATCAATTAAAGCATATGGTCCAGAATGTTGGATCAATAAACCAAGACACATTTCATTTCCTGTTAACACTAATCTTCTTCTAAAAGACATTTTTGAATGATTAAACAAAAAGTTTATTTGTATAACACTTATTTTTTACAATACACATAATTTCAAAGCAGCTTTAAGACAATAAAATAAATCATGATGTTCAACCCAGTTGTTTAGAAAAACATATATATATATATATTACTCATCCCATTCAAAAAGTGAAACTTGTATATTATATTCATTCATTACACACAGACTGATATATTGATTAATTTTTATGATTATAACTGTATATATAGAATATTGTGAAAGCTTCAATATTGAAGACACCTGGTGCCACCCTCTAATCAGTTAATTAACTCAAAACACCTGCAAAGGCCTTTAAATGGTCTCTCAGTCTAGTTCTGTAGGCTACACAATCATGGGGAAGACTGCTGACTTGACAGTTGTCCAAACGAAGACCATTGACACCTTGCACAAGGAGGGAAAGACACAAAAGAGGCTGGCTGTTCACAGAGCTCTGTGTCCAAGCACATTAATAGAGAGGCGAAGGGAAGGAAAAGATGTGGTAGAAAAAAAGTGTACAAGCAATAGGGATAAAAGCACCCTGGAGAGGATTGTGAAACAAAACCCATTCAAAAATGTAGGGGAGATTCAGAAAGAGTGGACTGCAGCTGGAGTCAGTGCTTCAAGAACCACTACGCACATATGTATGCAAGACATGGGTTTCAGCTTCGCATTCCTTGTGTCAAGCCACTCTTGAACAACAGATAGCAACAGAAGCATCTAAAGACAAAAAGGACTGGACTGCTGCTGAGTGGTTCAAAGTTATGTTTTTTGATTAGATTAGATTAGATTCAACTTTATTGTCATTATGCAGAGTACAAGTACAGAGCTAATGAAATGCAGTTAGTATCTAACCAGAAGTGCAAGAATATAGTGTTTTATGTACATAAAAGTGCAGAGTAAGTAAAGCTATGATATACAGAATGTACAGTGGAGTTGCTATATACAATATTGATCAGAGTATATACAGAATTTAAATAAGAATGCAATATAGGGATTGTATGTACATTATGAACAGAGCAATGTAGTATTATATACACATTATGAACAGCAGCAACGTGAGAACAGTTGGATACAACTAAATACAGTTGGATTGGTGTGCAAAACTATTGTTAAACAATGTATTATATTCAAAATAACAGTAGTGCAATGATATTTTTATAGAAATAGTTTACTGTGCTTTGTACAGTAACAACTTTAGACAATTTACAGTAATAGCTAGAAGAATGTGCAGTCTGTGCAAAATATGAGTAGTGCAAATATATGTATGTAAAGTACTGTGACCAGTGCATTAAAAGAGCAGGTGCAGGTTAGATTGGTGGTGTGGCGTTCAGAAGTGTCACAGCCTCGGGGAAGCCTTCCTGAGCCTACTAGTGTGAGAGCGTAGGCTGCTGTAACGCCTGCCGGCTGGAACGAGGGTGAAAAGTCCATGGTTAGTATGAGAGGCATCCTTGATGATGTTTCTTACCCTGGCCAGACAGCGCTTATGATAAATGTTCTCAATGGAAGTTAACTGGGTGCCGGTGACCCGTTTAGCATTCAGCCAAGTATGGTGTCCCATACTCAGAATTTGTGCTCTGCATTTAACCCATCCAAAGTGCACACACACAGACTAGTGAACACACACACACTGTGAACACACACCCGGAGCAGTGGGCAGCCATTTATGCTGCGGCGCCCGGGGAGCAGTTGGGGGTTCGATGCCTTGCTCAAGGGCACCTAAGTCGTGTTAATGCCAGCCCGAGATTCGATCTGACAACCCTAGGGTTAGGAGTCAAACTCTCTAACCACTTGGCCACGACTTCCCCAGGAGGGAGGCAGAGCTGGAGGGAGGCACAGTTAGGTGGTTTGTAGTCTGTGATAGTTTGTATGCCTTGCCACATACGCCGGGGGTCTGAAGAATTAAAATGTTCTTCAATCTTCTGTTTATGTGTGAGTTTGGCCTGGCAGATACCCTTTATCAGGTTGGCTCTGGCTGAGCTGTAAGCCTCCCGGTCTCCAGACCTGAAGGCTGCATCTTTTGCTTTGAGCAGGAGGCGAACCTCTCAGTTCATCAAGGGCTTCTGATTGGGGAAATTTTTTTTTTTTTTTTTTGTGTGGTCACTCTGTCCACACATCTGTTGATGTGCTCCAGGACAGAGTTGGTGTAGGTGTCAATGTTAATTTGAGAGTTTGTGGTGGCCTGGGTAGCAAACTCACTCCAGTCTGTGTGCTGGAACTGATGTTGGAGAGTGGATTCAGCACCTTCCAGCCATATTTTAACAGTCCTTATTGTAGGTTTCACACATTTGATGACTGGGGTATACTTGGGGAGCAGCAACAAAGAGAGGTGGTCAGACTGACCCAGGTGGGGGAGGGGTGTGTCTTCGTAGGCATCAGTCACATTAGTATAATTATGGTCCAATATTTTATGTCCCCTTGTAGTGCAGGAGACATTTTGATGAAATTTAGGGAGAACAGATCTTAAAGTGCAGTGATTGAAGTCACCAGCAACAATAAAGGCTCCATCCAGGTGCAGGGTTTGTAATTTGCTAAAAGCAGCACAAAGTTCTTTCATAGCCACGTTAGCATTAGCGTCCGGAGGTACATAAACTGCAGCAGCAACAATGCAAGTAAACTCACGTGGTAGATAGAATGGCCTGCACTTGATAATCAGGAACTCCAGATCAGCAGAGCAGTAGGTATCAACAATGACAGAGTCTTTAAACCATGATTTGTTTACATAAATGCATACTCCACCACTCTTGTTTTTACCATAGGTTGCTGCTACTTAGTCAGCCCTGAAGAAAGAGCGTCCATCCATATGCACCACACTGTTTGGGACATTGTTGCAGAACCATGTTTCAGTGAAAAACATAACATTACAGTCCATAAGCCATTTCTGTGTGAGGGTCCAGATCTTTAGTTTGTCCATCTTGTTCATCAGTGACCGAACATTGACAAGGGACGATGCTGGGCAGAGTTGGTCGATGTGGGTTTAGCCTTAGCTTAGCACACAGCCCTCCACGCTTTCCTCGTCTTTGTTTACGGTCCTGACGCCGAGCACTTCCGGTCGGTACGAGTAATCCGCATGTCCGCGGCATGTTGCTTGATGTCCAGTGTAAAGTTTCCACAGTCAGTGATGGTTTGGGGTGCCATGCCATGTCATCTGCTGGTGTTGGTCCACTGTGTTTTCTGAGGTCCAAGGTCAACACAGACGTATACCAGGAAGTTTTAGAGAACTTCATGCTTCCTGCTGCTATTCCTGCTGCTATTCCAACAGGACTTGGCACCTGCACTACCAAAGCTACCAGTACCTGGTTTAAGGACCATGGTATCTCTGTTCTTAATTCGCCAGCAAACTCGCCTGACCTTAACCCCATAGAAAATCTATGGGGTATTGTGAAGAAGAAGATTTGATATGCCAGACCCAACAATGCAGAAGATCTGAAGGCCACTATCAGAGCAACCTGGGCTCTCATAACACCTGAGCAGTGCCACAGACTGATCCACTCCACGCCGCATTGCTGCAGTAATTCAAGCAAAAGGAGCCCCAACTAAGTATTGTGTGCTGAACATGCTGATACTTTTCATGTTCACACTTTTCAGTTGGCCAATATTTCTAAAAATCCTTTCTTTGTATTGGTCTTAAGTAATATTCTAATTTTCTGAGATACTGAATTTGGGATTTTCCTTAGTTGTCAGTTATAATCATCAAAATTAAAATAAATAAACATTTGAAATATATCGGTCTGTGTGTAATACATTAATATAATACACAAGTTTCCCTTTTTGAATGGAATTAGTGAAATAAATCAACTTTTTGATGATATTCTAATTATATGACCAGCACCTGTATGTAAAAGCATTGTCAGATTAGCTTTTGAGGGTGTAGATTCTATGTGGTCCTGGTCATTAGTACACAATAAACTCTCTGAACAACTTCCACAATAACAATGAGTTTCAGGCCCTCTGTGAAAGATGGAAACCTCTGCTATCATCTGTCATGTATTTGACTGTGTATGCACATATTGTAGACTTAACAAAAGTTGAGAATTGTAATGTTAGAAGCGAATGTCATAACTTTTGTCAGTAGAACGGGAAGATTTTAAAAGATTTTTTTGATATTTTAAAGAGTGGTTCATTCATAAAAAAAAAAAAAAATAGTAATAGTTATAGTGCACGTAGTATCTGAGAATGTTTTTTTTCTTTTTCAATTTTATTATTTGACATTAAACTGATAACATTCCAAGTTTGATGAGGTTTGGTAAAGGCCTCTTCTGTGTTGGCATTTTTGCACAACAAAATCTATTAACAGTATATCAGATTTTCAAGTTTGGTGTAGACAATTGTAAAAGGTTTTCACTGTTATTTACTAAATTAACAAATGTAAGAATGATTTAATGTACATATTTATATTGTGAATATGTTGATTCATTACAAAAGACAGTTAATGAAAATTAATCATACATAATTTGTTATACATACGATTAAATCTGAGAGACTAGTAAAACTTAAAACTCTTATTTCCATGTGTCCCTCTCATCGCTGCAAACCTGTATGACATTCTTTTTCTGCCAAACATAAAAACAGATATTTTGAAGAATGCTGGTGGCCACTGACTTCAAATGGACATACAATACATGCAAATATAAAATTTATTTTTAGACTTTTTTATATCTTCTTTGGTATTCTACAGAAGAAGTTAAACAAAGAGGGTTTGAATGGTAGTGTGGGTAAATGATAAATGGAGATTCAGAAAATAAGAGGCAATTGGTACAGGTAACTTACTCTTAGGCTCTAATTGAGCAAAAGCAAAAGGAACTCTTTCACAGGATTCCAAGTAAAAATCTGAACATCTTGTATTTGATAGGTCACAAGTGCACTTATGAGATCACTGATTAGTTTAATAATATGTTGTTCTAATCTGGTGTACTTCTCACTGTCTTGAGCTGTAGAGATACCTGGACATCATATGTGATTCCACTGTTGTAGTGAATTTGAGAGCCTCATAACAAGCCTAACAGCAGGGCCAGTGGCTTCAGTCCATGTGATGCGATGCTCTTCATATCTTTCTGTTCCAACTTTTGCAAATACTGTGACCTGTAATACTTCTAGCATGTCAGGCTTTTTTTAAATTAATGAAGATTCTACAGTCAAAGTACCATCTGTCTTTTTTGTTTGAGCATTGTCTCATGTCGATGGTGATGGGTTTGTGTTCTCTGCTCTGTCTCCTGAAATCCACCACCAGCTCCTTGGTCTTGTCGATATTGAGTGAGAGGTGGTTCTCCTGACACCATTTAGTCAGGGTGCTCACCTCCTCTCTGTAGGCCGTCTCTATAGTTGTCGGTGATCAGGCCTATCACTGTCATGTCATCAGCGAATTTGATGATGCCGTTGGAGCTGTGTGTGACTGTACAGTCATGTGTCTACAGGGAGTACAGGAGTGGGCTGAGGAGCACCAGTGATGAGGGTCAGCGGCGATGAAGTATTGTTGCCCATTCTGACCACCTGACTTCTGCTTGTCATGAAGTCCAGGATCCAGCTGCACAGAGATCTCAGAGAGCTTCGCAACATGTTTGGCAGGACCTATGGTGTTAAATGCTGAGCTGTAGTCCACAAACAGCTTTCTCACATAGGTGTTCTTATTTTCCAGGTGGGAGAGAGCAGTGTGTAGGGTGAAAGCAATAGCATCGTCTGTAGAACGGTTGCTACAATAAGCAAATTGTAGCGGATCCAATGAGGCAGCAGCACAGAGCAGAGCAGTAATCTCTCAAAAGATTCTGGACTCTCTCAAAACACTTGCTGAAGATGGGTGTGAGAGCAACGCTCCTCCAGTCATTTAAGTATGTGATTTTGTTTTTCTTTGGTATGAGCACAATGGTGGATTTTTTGAAGCTAAAGGACAAGACCTTCTGATGACATCTAGTTATTTTCTAATTCTGTCTCCTTCAATGATTGTCAAGCATAGATCTTGTTGCTGGTGACGGATAATGTCTACGCTTACAATTCAGAGGTCAACATCTGTTCATTGAGACACTGTTGAGTAGATCCTATTTTATTTTTATTCTTTGGTTTGAAAGTGTGACTAAAAAGTGCTTATTATTGTTGAAGGTGCAGCTTTTCTGTGAAATAGGATCAGTCATGACATGTTTCCAAACACTCACTTCTCTTTGTTTAATTTCAAATTATTTAAACTAATTTTATAATAGCTGTTTTAAGCAAATAAGCTATAAATATGTTGTGTGTGTTTTAGGTGTATTTATTCTCTAGGATATTATGGTCTGTAGATATGAGTGGGGTTCCTCCTTTCAAGTCTATTGGATATGTCTAAAGTAAGTCTAAAGTAACAAGGCACATACATCTTTAGCTGCAAAGCAGCTTTAAAATAGTGTCATTTTATTTAGAACAGTGTTATTTAATTTTTAAAATAAATAAATGTGTTGTTGTTATAAAGTTTCAGATACAAGCAGATTTTGGAAGATAGTAGTGCCATTATTCATCTCAAGTCACTTTAGTGATGATTCATTTTAGTTCAAGTTGTGTTCTCATCCAAAAGTATCAATGGGGTTAAACTGATAACATTACTAATATTACGATTACTGAAAAATGTTTTCAAACCCTTTATAAATAAGTTATATATAATACTTTCAAGATATTTTATGGTACTTTGTGTCCTGTGTGAAGCCTGAAATCTCCATTCTCCAGTCATTGTTGGGAAAGAGTGACCAGTGAAGAAGTAACATGGGATTGTAATGGCATGATGGTGAATAAAAGATGACATAATTCTAATCTCGGGGACAATTAATTATTTAATACTTATTCGTATAGTGGTTTGTTTAGATCCCTAACTCTAAATAATTAACAACCTCATTCCCACCTGGCCTCACCCTGCCCCTGTTTTCGTCTCACACACATGTAATCTTTGAGTAACTGATAAATCCCAAACATTTCACCACTCTGCCTCCAAAGAAATCCTACATCCGGACAGATCCTGTGCCATGCTGTCACACACACACACGCACACACACACGCACACACACACGCACGCACACACACACACGCACGCGCACACACACACACACAAGCACAGCGTGATTCATGACCTACTCATTCAGTCTTTGGCCTAGTGGCCCTGATGAACTTACACAGCAAATTCATCAGTGTTAATTCAACTCCTTTAGAGGTCAAATCAACTCATATGATGAACATATGATCCCAATATTTTCATAGTTGAAGGAACACTTTTAAATGTACTTAAAAGTGACTCTGGTCCACACCACAGCAAGTTAATTTTAATATTTCTAGATATTTTAACTCCAGTGTAAGGAGTCTGGGAGCACAATATAATTCTGCTCATTCTACAAAGTTTACAATAAAGGTATAATGCTAATAGTGTGTTGTTGTTGTTGTTGATGTTGTTTATTTTTTTTTAACAAACTAGTTCTTTACTAAACAAAAAAGCCAATTTTCATCATGGAAGATTCACTTTTAGAAGATTCTCTTAAAACAATGATGAAGGCACAATATATAAATTTCTGTCATCAGAAATAACATGAAAGCTGTTTATCAAAAGGTCTGTAATACTTCACGTCTTGCACATGTCAGTGAATGTACATCCCTTGTGTAAGTTGCTAAATGTCACTGAATTTGAGTCAATACCTGCGACTTTGCAACACAGTACAGCAGTGCTCAATCCAACTCAACATTCAGCAGATGAAAAATCACAGGATATGTAAATCAGTTATGTCCAGTTTAAAACAGTAAAGTTCAGTGTATAGATGTTTCACAGATTCAACTTCCTCCTAAAATACTGGAAAGCTTCCCTTCTAGACAATAAAACCAGACCAATTCAAATGGTGGCATGATGCACATTCGTAGTATGTGTTAGGTTTGTAGAGGTGCAATATGTGTCAATTTTAAAGGCAAGATAAGTATGTGCTACTGTTGTTACTGCTCAAGAGTTTGCTAACGCTTCTTCTGCAAAGTGTGGATTTACCAATATTACAACAAACAGCATAGACGCATCATATACAACATATAATCATAATTTCCCTACAGGTACTGTTTACTAACAAGCTGACAGCGCCAACTACTGGCCCGGCATACATAATAAAGCGTTTTTGGCCGTTTTCGCAGATATGTGAGAACGCAAATAATTTGAAAACATTGACATGTATACGTTAAACTTTTAGAAAATGCAAGGGAAAAACATTTCAGGTTTTGAATACACCATTGTTGTGTAAATGTAGCCTAAATCTCAGCGCTCAAAACACCAAGAAATTATCACTCACGTATTTACTGTGTATTGTCATTGATCAAATAAATAAATAGACTAAATAAAAAAAAAGCGTAATTTCTACACCAAAATTATTTGTGTATTTTTTTTTTTTACAAACATCTATACCATTAATCAAGAGCAGTGTCTTTTTATATTGTTTTCAGGTGTGTTTTTTATTTTTTATTTTTATCTGTTGTTTCTGTAACGGTGTGGCCAGCATCTAGGTTGTGAAGTTCAGGGGCTATATGCAGCAGCCAAGCAGCTTTCATTGCATTAAAGTCAGGTGTTCAGACATCCTTGGCTCTAAAAGATGGTATGAAAGCTCCATAAAGGCACAGTAGGAAAATCAGTCTATGAATGGCTTGCATAGTGGTGTCTGCACAATAAGCTAGGATAAAGTGAAAGTATTTGTTGAAAGTAAAGTTCAGTGTTCAATACAAGTTAAGCTCTATTGACAGCATGCTGCAGAATAATTTATATGAACCTGGGTGCAATGCCTTGTTTCATTGTATATCAATAACTATAACCAGAATAAATTACTGACTGACATAAGATCAAACTGCTGATATCCGTCTTACCTTTTATGCTGAGTTTTCATTTAAGTTTACAAATGATCTGGAGCTGAAATCTACCCACAGAGAGCTGGACAGAAACACATCTGCAAGTCCCTGCACTGATTACCAGACATTTCCATTTGGGAATACCAGAAATGGAAGGAATATGACGTGAGCACAGGTGGCCTTTGGTGCAATATTGTGAAATAAAGTGAAATATTGCCCTCCCTTCACTGCCCAGCAGAACCTGGGCAGAGAGACACTTCTGGGCTTTGTTCTAAAGCTTAGTGATCTTTCCATGCTGGAAGCATTTTAGGTTGCACTTTATTCTGATAGTCCACTTTAGACATTTACTTTTGATCACTCTCTACGTCATGTAGGATGACCAACAAATTGGGATCCCTATCAGAGGGCCACAGTGACTGCCCCTAGTGCGAGGTCCGTGGTGGTATTTAGTTCTTTGAGAACTTCCGGGTCATGACCACCCTTGTGAAAGTCCCTCAGTGCCTTAGCCTGGTGCACATGCAACAACGACATAGCATGAAAGTCAGACGCAGCTTCTCCACAGGCCATATAAGCAATGCTGATCAGAGCCAACGAATGCCTATAGGCCCAGGAGGGAAGCAATGATTTGCCCCGCCAAGTGGAAGCAGCATGTGGACAAAATTGCATCGTAACCGACCGATCCACCTGGGGGACTCCCGTGTACCACTTCGAAAGTGGAAAGGGATGATGGGCCACTAGGGTGGATTCTGGCTGTGAAAGGTGCCGTCTATGACCCAGTGAGCTCATCATGCACCTACGGGAAGAAAGGCACTAGGATTCCACTAGGAACCAGTCTGAGCCATCCCGAGATACCAATCATCAAACCTCAAGGGTTTGGAGCACGCTGGAATTTTCCACTCAAGCCCAAAAAATCTGGAAGCTGCGGAAGATACAGGTGGTACCGCAATGGGAGCATGATTTGTCTGTGTAAGCCACCACAGCATGCTTAATGCCCAGACACATGAGGCAACGATCGTGACCATCACCCGGCACAAGGTAACAACCATATCCAGAAACACACGGAACGAAAGGCAACTTTAAAAAGACACATCTTTAAAAAGGCGTTCCAACCGTGAAACCGCTTTTAGAGAAAATGCTATTTTAGTGTGCTGAAGCACACAGGGGAGAAGGCTGCCTGCAACACACACAATTTGTTAATTTTAATTGTAAAAATCTAATAATCTGTACTAAAAAAACTCTAGAAAACCAGCATGCTTTGCTTTTGTTTGGTTTCAAAAGGGCATCATACACCTAGTGTGTATATATATATATATATATATATATATATATATATATATATATATATATATATATATATATATATACATACACCTAGTATATTAAAATTAATTAGTTGTTGGAACATTATTCTTTTTTTTTTTCTTGTAGGTTTCTTGTAGTTTTTTTTTTTTTTTTTTTTTTTTTAGGCAATCGGTTTACATGCTTTCTTAACTAATAACGTTTTACAGTCTACACTTTAAAGCTAAGTTTAGTGTATTGCGTCATTCGCTTAGCAAAGTGCTTTCAGCACACTATTTTAAAATGAGTTGTCATGAGGGATTTTTACTCCAACATGTAAGTTGTTGCCTATGTGGAATGTTTGGCTCATGTGACTCTAATTCACTTAAAAGAATGCTGCCCGTATAGTCAATAGACAGAAAGCAAGGAACTCTGCCATATTGACATTACAGTTCGTGATTCATGAGAAGCAACAGCAGGACGAGACACTGCTATTCTCGGAGGCCTGCAGTCAGCCGCACAGTGTTCTCCTGAGCCTAGTGGCAAGGGACATGGAATGTGCTGAAAGTGCAAAGTGTCATATTTACAAGATGATATGAATGGCTGTTTAAGCATAGTGCCTGCTAATGTCAAGAGGGATTCAAAAAATATCAGCAGCTTTGACAGCAGGACACCATCAGATGCTTTATAACGGCACTGCCCTGCTGTCCTGCTTAAGGCTGCCTTTATCCACCTGCAAATCGATCCATATGGGCCTGTAATATATCAACTATATCAACAGGTCCTCCCCGACCATCTTTCTTCTTGTTTGTCTGTGTAATCAGTCAGAAAGTGCTATCGCATCACCCAGCATGATTCTGCTTATAAGAGCTAGAAATGCTGATCTGTCATCTATTCTAAATGTCTATTCACACTAAAAGTTAAAGGACAAGGAAGTATGAAATAAAGTTGGGTCCTGTACCAAATGGCACATCTCATGTATACTTGTGGTCTTGAGGACTTACAATGACAGCCATGTGCTTGTCACCATGAAGTCCACAAGACCGCAGTGGTTCTCATCCTTTTTGACTCCCAAGGCCCTCCAATGTCCACAACAATATTTGGAGCCAATAATAAACATTTTTTTTCTCCGTTTGCTTTTTTTAATTTAGCTTCCAGGAGCTTCTAGTATCCTCCTTGTTAGTTTCTTGTTTTTTCTTAATCAACTGCGAATGTGACAACTGGATAGTGACAGAACATTTTGTTAGTTTCTCAGCTTCTTATTCTGTTTCATTCAGCTCTCATTGGCCTAAAATTCTGTATAGGGTTCCATTCCATATAGCAGGGTTTGAATAACATGAAAAGGCCATAAATTAATAAAATAAAAAATCAATCAAAATAAAGCATGCTTTATGCAAATGAAGAGACATTCTGTCCAGCCATCCATAAAAGTGACACTGAGTTACAGGATACATCAGTTTTGACACTGTTTTCTTTTGTATTTTAACAGATGAATCTTCAGCTGAAGATATCAGCAGGGTAAGTGAGGCATCTTGTGTGTGAGTGTTTTTGTGTGTTTGTCTAACCCTGTAAAGCCTAAAATTTTAAAGTGTCCTTTTTATAAATGTTTTTTGGAAATATAAAAAATTATGTTTGGATAATAAAGTAAAGATAAGCCGTTTAGTCCACCAAGTGTTCATCTCGAAAAATTCATAACAATATCAAGGTTATTCCTTCAACTACATATTAAAGGGGAATTATATTAAATGGCCTTTTCACTTGCTAAAAAAGTATCAATCAAATGAGAGAAGGCATGTACTGTAGTAGAGTGTGGTGTACAACAGGTGTTTCAACAAAGTTTTGAACATGTAAAATGTGCATATCAAATATGATACAGTAGGTGTTATATATTTAACCTTAATGCAGTCATATTATAAGAAATCAGTGTTACAAATGAACTGGATCTCAGAGGGATCTCAAAAGGCAGAATGTCCCAAGTGGGGACAGTTGTCAGGGGAGAAGCATTCATGGAACACTGTTCAATGACAAATGACACACACAAACCTCATATAAATCTGTGACAGATTTCTATGAGCAAAGGCAATAACCTGTTAATGAGATCTTTGGCACTTTAATTGGCTGCTATAACACCAACACGCACTCTGCTCCGAGCACTTAGGCCTGCTGATTTAGGGGACAGAGATGAAGAAGTTAAATGGGGCTGGCAGAGAGGGACATACAGCAGAACACGATGGAGACAGTGTGTAGGAACGAGGGTCTGAGATTACGCCGAGGGTGGGCTGTGGAAACAAATACTTTTTAGAGAAGGACAGCAGGACGTTGCTGGTCTTCAGTGCGTCACATTTCCGTCTGCATAAACAGGATGTGAAGGGAGCTGTTCCCATGGGGGAGCACCTCACACACCCCTCTTCCACCGGCCCACTCTGACTTTTCACACAGGGACAGAAATAGAAATCCCCCATCCACTCTCCTTTTAAAATACTAAAAGTTTGATTTAGAGCTGATTTCTGTATTCGACCCAGACCACACATTTAATGTGAGAGAAAAAAAAACTAAAGAATTCTGTGTTAATTGGATGTTGTTCTTTTGGCGAAATTTGGTTATATTGTCATGATTCTGCCTTCATGTCCTGACTTTTCTCTAGTCTTGAGGCAGGATCATGACAGGCCCGTGTTTTGTGTACAAGCACATGGCCTTGTCTCGTTCCCTTGCCCCGCCCCCTTGTTATCCTAGTTTTGTCGTGATTGCCTTACCTGTGCCACCTTTTGTGTCTTGATTAGTTTTCCTATTTATATCCCCTAGTGTGCTCTGTCTTTTGTCGGTTCATTGTTCCTTCATGTTAGCTTGTGAGATATTGTATCATTGTCACCCCTTGAAGAAGTCGTTGTATTACCCGTGAGTGTTTGTTTGTAGTTAGTGTTCTAGCGTTTAGAGACTTTGTTTATCATGTCTACCCAGTCTTGTTAAGTTATATAGTCTCTGCCCTAGTCGTTGTTTTCCCCCTCGTGGATTTTGTTTTCCCCTTTTTGTATTTAATAAACCGTTGTGTTCATCCCTACCCTCCACATGACTATTAACTGATTTGCTGCTTATTAATAGTTATAAAGGTAGTTGTTAAGTTTAGTTATGGGGTCTAAAATATGCTCATGCAGAATAAAGCATTAATATGTGCTTTATAAGTACTAATAAACAGCCAATATGCTAGTAATATACAGGCTAATGAGCAGCTAGTTAATAGTGAGAATTGGTCCCTAAACTAAAGCCAAAATTTTAAGGCAGTCCTACAGGTATATTATTCACCTACTGTATATAATATATCCACGCAGAATAGTGTAGGAAGCATGACTGTTATCAGTCTGATTAAATGGACTGTTTTACCCAGTATTTGTGGGCATTATGTATGTATACACTGCTTTGTTACTTAATGCCAAATTCTGTTGATATTAATGGTCAATTGAGTCTCCTGTGTGGACGGATAAATATGAGTACCTCATTCAGTGGACCATCCAAAAATGTCCAACTTTAAGAAAAAAATAAAAATAATAATTACACTACCATTCAAAAGTTTGGGGCTAGTAACATTTTTATTTATTTAATTATTTTTATTTTTATTTTCCAGAAATTGATACTGTTATTATTATAGTTTTTCAAAAGTGACAGTAAATACTTTTTCATTTTTACAATAATGACCTATTGCAAACAAATAATGTTCTGCTGTTCTTTTGAAGGTTCTATTCATAAAATAATTCTTAAAAAAAAAAAAAAAAACATGCATAACTTCCACTGCATTGATAACATTAAGAAGAGCAGCATAGTATAATGGTTTCAGAAGGATCATGTGACCCTGAAGACTGGTTGTCAGCTTTCAATTCAGCTTTGCATAATATGAATAAATTACATTTTAAATATATTGCAATAGAAAATTATTTTAAATTACAGTAACATTTTACAATATTACTGTTTTTATGTACAAATGAATGCAGCATTAGTGAGCATAAGAGAGTTTTGAAGTGCATACACACTATATGACCTAAAATATGGAAACCGCTTCTAATTATCATTTTTCTTTTTTTTTCACAATAATATTGAAAGTCAGTCTTAAAGGGGTGGTTGACAGTTTTTTTTTCTAGGCTTGATTGTGTTTATGGGGTGCAGTCTAATGTTTTCATGCTTCGTTTTTTTAAAAAACATATTCTTTTTACTTAATTAACTTTAATGCACACTGATCTGTCCCCTCTCTGACAAACCTTGTTTATTTCCCTCAGAAATACGCGATGGGCTGAGATTGGTCCGCTGGCTCAGTGTGTTGTGATTGGCTAAACCGCCTCTAACATCCTCAAGATCAGAATGTGCTCTGGTTTTATTGTAAACAATGACATCTTCTATATTGCTTATCAATTTGAGCCCTATTGAGAAGCAAATTATATTAATGAAGAGGATCGCACAGAACCTGTGCAAGCAAGGCTCTTAACTGGTTGTTTGTTGTTGTCTTATAGTTTTAGATACACTGTTGTTTGTAAATGCTACTGCTTCTGTTATGGTTTTATTCTGATTAAAGCTTTAACACAACACAGCAACCGTACGCACTTCCATGTATAATGCTTCTCATTGTTATGTGAAAATAAGTCTACAAATGGAACAGTTTGTTGGAGCTGATCTGACGATCTGAATGAGAAATAAAGAGAGAGAGAGATGCAGAGATGCGTTGCAAATTCGGAGATACTGTTTATGCTCGAACAGCAACATTGCAAACGAACTAATGTGAAACTAAGTGAAATCGCAATCAACCACCCCTTTAATACTATTTAATTAGAAGGAGGTCTCCATGTACTTCTGTCCATATTGTGTAGTATACAGTGCGTGTGCAATGATTATGTATTTCTTTCTTGTGTCCGGCAGTATCAGGACACAAATATGCAGAGCGTCGTATATGAGCTCAACAGCTACATGGAGCAGCGGCTGGACACTGGAGGTGACAACAAACCACTGCTCTATGAGCTGTGCAGCATCATCAAAACAGGTCAGAGCCTTTCTGTCTCATACACACACAAACACTCACAGAGCAGAAATTACCCATGCACTTCAGGTGAAAAGGGCTCACACTGCCCACATAAACAGTGCAGTGTTGTGCAGCTGAAACATAAAAGGGTAGAGCAGCACAGATTGAGGTGGAAGTGAATCCAGGTTAAAAGGTCCAAGTGAGGGTGTTCTGCATCTCTCTCCTCTGCACACTGATGGAGCAGCGCTCAGATTGTCATTTCCCATCCACCCACACTTCATCTGCATGCCGCAGCTCTGCAGGGTGCTGGGATTCAGTCTGGCACACCCAACACTCGCCACTGCACACTTGACTCAAGTACAGTATGTGTGCACCACTTTCAGAAACTGACTTATTTATTTATTTATTTTTATTGAGGAGCGATATTTTAATACAGATTTTAATTGGCATTTTATATCTTGTTTGTTTTTAAACATACAGTATTCTGTCCATTTATGTCATAAATTGGTTTTATAATTACATAAACTGAATCAATTAACTTAAATAATTTCTGTGAATTTAGTGATATAACTTAATTATAATACAGCCTGACCAATCTGGGTGCGTTTCCCAAAAGCAGCTATGGTTGTAAGTTCCGTCGTTAACGATGGAGTTCTAAAACTATGCTTTTGGGAAACGCACCCCATATTAGAGAACTGGAACAACACTGTCTCCAAGTCCTGGTTTATTTCTGATCATGGTGCAAACACCAAAGATTTATTCGATTTAATTTGATTAAAACTTTTAATTTGCATTATTTTACTACTTTGGTATTCTTCGATCTTCTTCAAAAGCAAGTGGCATTATATCTGTTAAAAACAATTTATTACTATTTATTTTCTTCCTAAAAATGGCATAAAAGATTCAGAATCCATGGGTGCATTTTTGTCCAGTAATGTTTTGGCATTTAACCATTCTGAATGTCAAGGCCCAACACGATGCATCGGTCTATGACTCTTTTACTAGTTTTATTTATTATTTATTTTTTTCACAGCCACAAAAGCTGATGGATTTGCACTTTACTTCCTTGGAGAATGCAACAATGTAAGTATTTTTTTGTTCTGGCTGAGTAAATACATGTGGAATAGGGTTTTTACTGGAAGTTGAAGTCGTTAAATACACAACTTTTGACACACAATTTTCAACTTTTGCTTTATGTTTTTAAATATTGCTATTTTCAACATTTTTGAATAATATTATAGTAACAGCAACATTAATTTATGGAAGCATGGAAGATTGGGGGGGTATATTATATTTTAGGTTCTTCAAAGTTTTTTTTCTCAAATGCTTAAATTAGATCAAATAAATATGTTGTCAACAACACTAATTTCTAAGCACTGAAGCCTTAGATGTCTTTAAATCAAAAGGTTCTTAAGTAAATGAGAAACATAAACTCAGCTAAGTGAGTGTAAACTTTTAATTGGTCATGAACATGTACTTTTTGTTTCAAAATGGCCTGGAATTTCTATAGCATTAAAATACTTGAGACACCTGCCATGTTCATTTCCTCTCTTTTATCCACTTGAGTGGTTTTATTTTAATGGCTAGTACTGTGACAGTATCAGATAACACAGTTTAAAAAGGGCTTCACTTTAGGCTGATCTGTAATTATGTGGGAAGCAATTAATGGATACACCAATTTATGTTTTTTTATTTCATTATTTTAGTTATTTTAATTTTATATAACTGTCAGTTTTATTGGATACCACTAATCTTACTATGCATCTTAAATTAGTATCAAACCTCTTCCTTTTCTTTTTTTCAAGCAAGTGTTGTATGTTAGCAATGGTAGGAATATATAATGAGAGTTGTAAAGTACCCTAAATAGACATGTATTATTTTTACATTGACCAATCAGGACAGTTTCCTTAACGTCATGCTGTTTTGTTGATGTTGTTTTCTCTGTCACAGAGTTTATGTTTGTTCACTCCGACGGGGGCAAAAGACGGGCTTCCTGGGCTTATTCCCTCTGGTCCCATCACATTTGGGACCACCATTGCCGCTCACGTTGCAAAGACACACAAGACACTACTTGTCGAGGACATCATGGGGGTGAGCCACATGCTGTTTTCTTGTGTCCGTCAATTCCAGGATCCTCAAAATAATATCACTGCAGCTCGGTTGGAGAGTATATTCACTGATAATTCATTTAAATTTTACAAAAATAAGTTTTGCTATTCCAGCTATTTCAATAAATATTAAACATTATATCATTTATGAAAGTACAGGGACAGTATGTGAAATGTGCACTCACATCATGTATACACGGGAAGTGACCAATAATGTGTCGTGGCACATCCACTGGAAGCAATTACTGTAAGCTGCACGTCATATTGAATGTACACTAACACGGACCATTCAGCTGTAATCTTGAGGCTCACATATGTGGTAAATAAATACTTTAAACTTAATTTTCAAAAGAAATCCATTGGTGCCTTTGAGTGTCAAAATAGCTGCATAAAGTAAGAAATCGTTCATGTAATGCTCACATACAGTACATCTTTGTAAACGTGTGGTTAAAAAGAAAAGAAAGCCAGGAACCATAAATATCACAAGCTAGTGTTGAATTTACAGTCATAAAATAGAATTTAAAAACAAACTGCACATATTCATAAATATTGTAGCCTAATTATTAACACACTGAGAAAATGGAGTGTCTGCAAAAGCTCTATTATTTGTAAAAACTAAAAATAATGTGTGTTAGGATGTGTTTCCAGTTTAAATAACAAATGTTAAGACTTTTAGGACTGATTAGGATTGTTTGAAGTACAGCACATCCAGTGAACAAATATGTAAATATAAACTCCTCTCCCTGGACTAGCCTTAATCCCTGTGCGCTCTGTTTTTTCCCTGTAGGACGAGAGGTTCCCTCATGGCACAGGGCAGGACTCAGGGATTCGTATACATTCTGTTTTGTGTCTACCCATCCTCACTGCAATCGGAGACCTCATCGCTATCCTGGAGCTGCACCGACACATGGGCAGAGAGCCCTTCAACCTCAGCCACCAGGAGGTACTCAAATGGAGGAAGTTCTGGTATTTGTTAAATGTCTACCTATGTGCCTCTGCTCTCGATTTATTTAGCCAGGCTGCACATTGTCCTCAGGACTAGTAGTAGAAAGGAATATTCTAGATTGTGCTGAATATAATCCTTAGACAAAATCTGTGGGAAGCCTCAGTTATCACATTTAGTTTTTTTGCAGATGAGAAATTCTCATAACAGCTAAACACTTATAAATTAATTTTTGATATCACAAAAGTTTGAATAAAAAATTGACTGATACTAAGTTTGATTTCAGTCCATCCATTCAGATAAACCCCCCTTAACTGCCCATAAAAACAAAGTGAACTGTAATCGGTCACTTCACATGTTGGTCAGACAGTATCTTCCTGTCTAAAGTGGTCACATTTACTTTACATTTTTGCGGGGAGAATCTATGCAATCTGTAATTTCATGTGAGGGGGTAAAAGATTACTCCACGTAGCATTTTTTTGCGGATGCGCCACGGTGACCAACACAGAAGTCACTTTGTTTTGAAAGTGACTTCTGTATGAACTGGGATTCATGCATTGCTACAATATTAACAAAAAACACTGAACCTTAATAATTCTGTTTGTGTTATTTCATCGTTTCAATGACTTCTTCCCCCACTGTCCTGGAGAGTTTAGCAAAAACACCTGCCTGTAATAATCATGACTTAAGTTATGTCCAAAAATACCATTAGTGCAGGGAGCAATTTGTAGTGTTGTCCAAAACTGTAGTAGATGCTATCGAGTGCACTCATTTATAATGTGCCTCTGTAATGAATAATGAGTGAACAACTGATGTACACTTAACAGAGAGGCACTTCATAATACACATGCACTGTTAACATTGTGTTAAATTAATTGATTGCTCTGTATTCGTGCAATAATGTCCTAGCTTTGCTGGATAGTGGCCCACTAGGACCAGAGTTACCCATCTCTCTACATATGTAGTAGTTAGCAATAATAAAAAATTTGTAATTGTATGCAGTCTTTGTATATATTCAGCTGTCAGGTGAGGTACACAAAACTATGAAGTATGTATTGTGTCTTAAGCTAAGTGTGCCCTGTTTTTTAGGTTGCAACAGCAAATCTGGCCTGGGCATCTGTAGCCATACATCAAGTCCAGGTGAGTATGTTTGAGAAAAACAATGAAAAGTCACATTTATTTGTATAGTGCTTTATACAATACAGATTGTGTCAAAGCAGCTTTACAGTGTTAAACAGGAAATATGTGTGCTGATAATGCAAGAGGACATTGTTGATTAGTGATGTCATTGTCCAGCTCAGTTCAGTTCGCTTCCAATAGTGTATGTGCAGACAAGTCAATAATGTTGCCAGAAAATGTGTCCCTAACTAAGCAAGCCAAAAGCAACAGTGGCAAGGAACCAAAACTCCTTAGGTGACAGAATGGAGAAAAAACCTTAGGAGAAACCAGGCTCAGTTGTGGGGCCAGTTCTCTTCTGAAACCAGCAGTTTAATTTCAGGCTGCAACACAGGTCACATTGTGCAGAAGACTCATCTTGTCCCGGTGGCTGTCTAGGAGACAAAGTCTTCATTAGGGATCTGTCTCTAGGGCACATCTAGTTGTCCTGGTCTCCACTGACATTTAGGGCTGTAGAGGTCAATCAGTTAATCTCTAGGTGCTGATCCACTATCACACTATGGGAAGTGTTCCCAGTTCCGGTTGTCCTTAATAATGTAGCCTAAAGATTTGAATATTAGAAATGTGTTAGTGTCAGGTTAAAGAGTTGGGTCTTTAATCTAGATTTAAACTGACAGAGGGTGTCTGCCTACTGAACAATGTTAGGTAGGTTATTCCAGGGTTTTGGCACTAAATAAGAAAAGGATCTGCCACCTGCAGTTGATTTTGAAGTTTGGCATTATAAAATTTGCCAGAGATTTGAAAACACAGTTGACATAGAGGACTATAATGCAATAGAAGCTCATTCAAATAAGTACATTAGGTTTTATGGGAAAAATTTAACCTTGTGGTCATGAACGCATTAAATATCATTTCTGCAATTGACTTTGAGAGCATAGGTCATAATTTAGATATATTTTAAGATGGAAAAATGCAGTTTTACAAATTCTAGAAACATAACTTTTAAAGTAAAGGTTTCGATCAAATAGCACACCTAGGTTCCTGACTGATGACGAAGAATTGACAGCATAGCCATCAAGTGTTAAGGCCCGTTCACACCATGAACTATAACTTTAAAGATAACTATATTAGCATCTACACCAGTGGACGATATTGTCTGTTTATTCCAAGCGCAAGCTCATCTGCGGCTTTAAATTCTCCAGCTTGTTAATGAAGGATTGATTCTGATTGGATGTCAATGTTTTTTATCATTCAACAGGTGGAAAAATAATAATAATAGCACTAATAGAGAGATACAACCACAATCAGATGATAAGAGCAGGTCATTTGTAACTCTGATGAGAACAGTCTCTGAACAGATCTAAATCCTGACTGGAAATCCTCATATATACCATTTTTCTGACAGAAAAGGGAAATTTGAGATCAGTCTGTAATTAATGAACTCTCCAAGATCAAGTTGTGTTTTTTTTTTTTTTTATGAGAGGCTTAATAACAGCCAGTTTGAAGGTTTTTGGGACAGTCAGTCATTGTGAATAATAATATTCAGAAGAGGATCTATAACTTCTGAAAGCACCTCTTTTAGAAGCTTAAATGGTATAGGGTCTAACATACATGTTGTTGGTGTAGATGATTTAACAAGTTTATAAAATTCTTCCTGTCCTATAGCAGAGAATGAGTGGAACTGTTTAAAACCATGCTTTAAATCATGCCTGTTGTTGCTGCTTAACAGTTAGGTGTCCTGTTGCATAAGCTGTTTGATTTGGTTGTAAATACGTGTTTTGATTTCTGTAATCCACTGTGTACATGGACCAGGCTGCTGGTGGGCCCAGTGTAAGCAACCAGACCAGACATTAAACACAGCCTTGTCTCAGGAGGTGCAATTAATGACAATCCAGTCTTGTTTGTACGTAAACGGTTGTACACTGTGAATGACACCTCTATGGGTTTTAATGTCCCTGTGCATCATAGGGCTCTTTGGGAGTATCTCTTTCTGTGGGACACAAACCTTCTCAGAGGTTAGGGAGCCATCAGAATATTGTCGTGATGAGTAGACGAGGAGGACCAAAGTAACACATTTTTTAAAAAGGCCTTTAAGAATTGGATCACTCAAACATCAAGTTTATTCAGCCTTGTGTCGTAAATGATGACAGAATTTTAATTTTTAGTTCAAAATTTCATCCAAAAATGCCAGTTCTCATATTTACATTAAAATCATTATTTAATCATTTAGCAGATGCTTTTATCCAAAACAGCTTAAAATTAGGACAGTAGAAGCAATCAAACTAACAAAATAGCATCAATATTATTAACAATATGTATTGTCAAGTCACCTTTATTTATATAGTGCGTTAAAAAAAAGATTGAGTCAAAGCAACTGAACAACATTAATTAGGAATACAGTCAATAATGCAAAATGACAGTTAAAGGCAATTCATCGTTGAATTTAGTGATGTCATCATCTCACTTCAGTTTAAATAGTATCTGTGCAATCATTTGCAATCAAGTCAATGATATCGCTGTAAATGAAGTGTCCCCAACTAAGCAAGCCAGAGGCGACAACAGCAAGGAACTAAAACTCCATCGGTGACAGAATGGAGAAAAAACCTTGGGAGAAACATCCCAAGTTATGTATGTAACCATGGTTCCCGAAGGGAACGAGACACTGCATCCGAAATGCTATGGGAATGCCCTTCAGCATGACCAGCTCTGTATAATTTGTGTTATAAGTCTCATTTATGGGCATGATGTCATAGGTGGGTGATGTAGCGACCAGGAAGAAATAAAAGCACGTGAGGTGGAATGAGTGTCAGCTTCTAGGAGTGAAGTGAACTCTGACAGGGATGCCGGAAGTATGGCCTTGAGACGCAGCATCTTGTTCCCTTCAGGGATCCATGGTTACATATGTAACATGGGACGTTCCCCTTCAGGAACTCAAGCTGCGTCTGAAAACCCTATGGGAACAAGAATGCCCACACTGCAAGACTTGTGTGGTGTCTGCCCACTGACTGGCCACCGATAGGGGCGCGGTAGGCCACTAATAGAAGACAGACTCCGTCCCGGCATACTCTCAGAACTCCTGAGAGCAGAGCGATCAGGGGAAAAGTGTACAGATGAAGCTTCGGCCACGTCTGCACCAATGCATCCAGCCCCAGTGGAGCCGGAGGAGTCAGAGAAAACCAAAGGGGACAGTGCGATGTCATCTGAGTCGCAAACAGATCCACTTGACTAAATATTCTCCATATCTGCTTCACCACCTCGGGTGGAAGCCTCCATTCCCCGGGCCTTGGCCCCTGCCTCAACAGTATGTCTGCTCCCATATTCAGATGCCCAGGAATGCGAACTGCTCTCAGCAAGGATTGCTCTTCAGTAGGATTAATGCACATAAAGCCCCGGATCCTGACAACATTCCTGTGTACTGAGAGACAGCAGAACTCACTGGTGTCTTCACAGACATTTTCAACATCTCACTTAGTCAGGTTGTTTCAAAACTACCACCATCCTTCCAATCCCGAAGAAGCCATCTCTGTCCTGCTTCAATGACTACCGTCCTGTTGCACTTACTCCTATTCTCATAAAGTGCTTTGAATGGCTAGTCAGGCACCACGTCAAGTCTTCCCTCCCCCCCTCCCTGGACCCCCTACCCCAGTTTGCATATCAGTCCAATCAGTCGACTGATGATGCCATCGCCACTGCTGTCCACTCAGCAATCACACATATATACAAAAGGACTCATACGTCAGAATGCTGTTCATTGACTTCAGTTCAGCACTTAACACAATCATCCCTCAACAGCTCATTCACAAACTGGTCGAGCTGGGGCTCAACACTTCGCTGTGCAACTGGCTTTTGGACTTTCTGACTGGAAGACTACAGGCAGTATGGGTTGGCAGCAACACATCTAGCACCATCACACTGAACACTGGGGCCCCCCAAGGATGTGTGCTGAACCCCCTCTTCTTCACTCTGCTGACCCACGACTGCACACCGTCACACAACTCAAACCTCTTCATTAAGTTTGCGGATGACACGGCTGTGGTGGGTCCCATTAGCAACAAGGATGAGACAAACTACAGGAGCGAGGTGAGCTGCCTGGCCTGGTGGTGCGGTGACAACAATCTCTCTCTGAACGTGGAGAAGACGAAGGAGATTGTTGTTGACTTCAGGAGAGCGCACACTCAGCATGCTCTTTTGACCATCAACAGTGCGACTGTGGAGAGAGTGAGCAGCACCAAGTTCCTGGGTGTGCACATCACAGAGGACCTTTCCTGGACCGACAACACTGCAGCACTGGCCAAGAAATCACTACAGCGTCTCTACTTCCTCCGCAAACTGAGAAGAGCCAGAGCCCCGCCCCCCCATCATGTGCACCTTCTACAGAGGCACCATCGAGAGCATCCAGACTAGCTGCATCACTGTGTGGTATGGTGCTTGCAATGCGTCCTGCTGGAAGACTCTGCAACGCTTAGTCACACAAACATTATTAATCTCCTCTGAGAAAAATAGCTGCAGCAGCGAGTTCACAGTCAAAGGAGGAAGATACCGCAGCGCGATTTCTACCCTTACCCAATATATTTTTCTCTCGTAGGCAGGGAAAACACACAGCCTGAATGCTGCCTGCTTTAGCCCACAAAAACATACGAATTTGTATTTTTATTTTTTTTTGTATAGGACCTAAAACATTATCTATCAAAATGTCCAAGTGGATCATACAACATACAACAAATTAATAGAAATTAAGCATTCAAGCTTAAAAAAAAGATGTGGTCCATATGACTATGATAATCTATGTCTTCTAAATCCATACACTCTCATAAAAAAGGTACAAAATCTGTCAGTGGGCGGTACCTTTTCAACAGTACACCTGTGTACCTTATTTTTCAGAATCATAAAGAGCTTTATTGCCAAGTATGCTTGTGCATAAATTGAATTTGTTTTAGTGACATAAGCTTCCAATACACAGGGACAACAACAACACACAGAAAAATAAAAAAAAAACACATATGTAAATATAAATAGACAAATATTGCTAAATAAATACATTTTAAGAACAGTTTTGCTATAGATGATAATGTAATTTAATAGAGTGAGATGCAGTGATGTACTAGGATGGAGGTGGTAACAAATAAATATAAGGTTATTGCACATTTTTATTGAATAAGTGGGGAACATTTAACTTTTCATGAGGTAGATTGCCTGGGGGAAGAAACTGTTCTGTGCCTGTCTGTCCTGGTATTTGTGGCTCTGAAGCACCGGCTAGATGACAAAAGTTCAAAAAGGTAACTTGGATGTGAGCGATCCAGAGTGATTTTCTGAGCCATTTTCCTCACTCTGGATGTATATTGTTCTTGAAGAGTGGGTAGAGGAGCATCAATAGTCCTTTCAGCAGGCCAAACCATTCTCTGTAGTCTTCTTATGTCTGATTTTGTAGCTGAACCAAACCAGACAGTTATTAAAGTGCACAGGACAGACTCAGTGATGGCTGAGTAGAACTGTTTCAGCATCTCATGTGGCAGAAATCTCCTTTTTAACAATGGAGTCAATGTGAGAATCTGAATGACTCCACTGCAGCCACAGTGCTATCTATGATGGTGGAAGTGCAGGGGGGTTTCTCCTGAAGTTCACTATCATCTCCACTATTTTGAGCGTGTTCAGATCCAGGTTGTTATGACTGTACCATACAGCCAGCTGATCAATCTCTCTTGTCTGTAAGCAGACTCGTCACTGTACTGGAAGGGACCGATGACTGTTGTATTGTTTGCAAACTTCAGGAGCTTGACAGAGGGGTCTTTAGAGGTGCAGTCATTGGTGTACAGGGAGAAGAGCAGTGGGGCGAGAACACATTCTTGAGGGTCACCAGTGTTGGTGGAGCGGCTGTTTGGCATTAATTTTCCCAGTTTCACTAACTGTTGCCTATATGTCAGAAAGCTGTTGATCCACTGACAGATGGAGCTGGAAATCGAGAGCTGGTTCAGTTTGGTCTGGAGGGCTGTTGGGATGATGGTGTTGAAAGCCGAACTAAAGTCTACAAACAGGATCCTCACATAAGTCCCTGTTTTCTCCAGATGTAGCAGGATGAAGTGCAGTCCCATGATTACTGCATCATCCATGGACCTGTTTGCTCCGTAAGCAAACTGCAGGCATCCAGTAAGGGTCCAATGATGTCCTTCAGATAAGCCAGAACCAGTTTTTTCAAACGACTTCAAGATGACAGACGTCAGAGACACAGATGTGTAATCGTTAAGTCCTGTTATCTTGGGTTTCTTTGGAACTGGGATGGTGGAGTGTTTGAAGCAGGAAGGGACTTCACACAACTCCAGAGATCTGTTGAAGATCTGTGAAAAGATGAGGGCCAGCTGGTCAGCACAGGTTTTCAGACAGGCTGGTGTAACACCATCTGGGCCTGGTGCTTTCTTCTTTTGTTTTTCCTGAAGACCTGGTGTACATCATCCTCACTGATTTGAAGTGCAGGAGGGGGGAGAGGGGGGGATTGCAGGAGGTGTTAACGGTTGTGTAAATGATGGTCAGAATGGGTGTGGGGGTTTTCAAACCTACAATAAAACTCATTCAGGTCATCAGCAAGTTGTTGATTCACCTCAGTGCAGGGGGATGGTGTCTTGTAGTTTGTGATGGCTCTCAGACCTTTCCACACTGAAGTTGAGTCATTGGAAGTGAACTGATTGCGTAGGTCCTTTTAGCCACTCTAATCTCTTTATTCAGTGTGTTCCTGGCCTGATTTCCCCTTTATTTTCCACTAAAGGGTGTACAAACAGTACTGTGCAAAACACCATTAATCTTTTCACCCACAAACATATGGTTTTAGACCGTTATTTCTATCTTTTGCAGTAGTGTACCAGTAGGAATTATCAGTGTACATTTCCAAGCATTCCTTTTTCCTTTAACTATAATAATCCAATGAGATTTTTGCATGTTTAGGAGTCTGAAGGCAACCAGTGCTGTTGGGGCACCAGACTCCTTGAGCATACAAAAATATCACTGGATTATTACGATTAATGGCAAAATGAATGTTTGGAAATAGTGCTGGCACAGTACAGCAAAAATAGAAATAACTGGTTAAAAATAGTAATTGCCTGAGACTTTTGCACAGTATTGTACCATAAAAATTCATATTAATACCTAAATTGTAGAGATTTATATATTTTGGAAAGGTACTGACAGCTTTTGTACCTTTTTTTCTGAGAGTGTACTATATTTTTGTGTATTATCAGTGTCACTGAGACTATAAATCACAGCTTTCTAAAAATATCTAATTGAAGGCTAGTGAACAGTTACAAAGTCATGTCAATTTAGACACAGTCTTGCCGTGATTGCTGTCTTCAGCTTTTTGTTCATTTTTCGCTCACAGGTCTGCAGAGGTCTTGCCAAACAGACGGAACTAAATGACTTTCTCCTAGATGTGTCAAAGTAAGTTTGTTTATGCATGAAAAAAGTCTCTTGAATCTCATTAATATATTGAGAAAGTCTCATGAATCTCATGAAATGTGTTAAGAACATGTTCAAAAAATCAAAAAATGTTTTGATTAAAAATGTTTTGCTTAAAAATAATGTAAATGTGTATATATTTGTGTTATACTGTATCTTTGTATGGCATGGTTATCTTTTTAAAATGACAGGTTTTTCCCTCCTTTTCGATTTTAAACAGAACATACTTTGACAACATAGTGGCAATAGATTCTCTACTTGAACATATCATGGTGAGTAGGTTCTTCTTCTTTCAGTAAGGTCACACGCTTGGTCCTGGGGACAAACATGTCGAACAACACCAAATACATTTCTGCTAAGAACCATCTCACCAGCTTTGGGCTTGTTAAATATTATTTTTTCTTGTTTACGCACATGTTTGTGTTCTCTAGATCTCACTTCCACAAACATAAATATTCATAAACTCCAAGTATCGGATCTCTGGCCCCATCAGGTCTCTGTCCCCTCCTTCCTGTTGAGCAAACAGCACAGGAAGTGTTGCAAATAGGTCAGAGAAAGGACAGAAAGTCAGTCTGACACGGCTCCAGCATCTCTCTGAGCTTTTGGCATTCCTCTCAGGGATTCATTCAGATTTTTTCCAAACACATACTTCCAAAAGCGGAGGTAATATTTACCTAATTTATAAATAATTAAATAATTGACCTAATAGTTAAATTAATAAAATGTCTGTCTTAGTTTGAAGCGATTTCTTGCTCATCAGCAGTTTCATAAAACATGTTTATCTTAGAGAGGAGAAGACAAAATGTGCAACAAGTTTGTGAAATCTTGAGGGAATGATAAGTTCCTCAGTTGCTATTCTCACACAGACACATGTAGAGGTTGACTGTTTTTTCAGTGGCTAACATATTGCATATATATTAATGAAAGCAAATGAGATGTACACTTGAAATTAACACTTAAGGCACACATCATTTACTCAAAATGTACTATAAATTTAAACGATCTATTATGACAACAATATTTTATTATATGAAAGGCTTGAATAACATAACCAAACTAATTCTGGTTATCGATGCTGATGTAACCCTAGTTCCTTGAAGGAACGAGATGCTGCGTTGAATGCTTTGGGGAAACGCCTTTGGCAAGATCAACTCTGAATATTGTGTGCAATCTGTTCAATGGAAGGCCGTGACATCACGGGCATGTAGCGACCAGGAAGCTATAAAGGCACCTGCCATGCAGCTGACTTCAGCTTCGAGTAGGGAAGCAAGTGCTGGCAAACGTGCCGGGAGTATGGCTATGCGACGCAGCGTCTCATTCCTTCGAGGAACTAGGGTTACATTCGTAACCTAGAGGCATTCCTCTTCAGGAACTTGAGCTGCGTCGAACGCTTTGGGGAATGATGTGCCAATGCTGCCAGACTTCCAAGCCCCTGCCTAGTGTGTAATGGCACAGCTAAGGCAAGAGGACAGAAGAGCCAGGAGCGGCTCACATATCAAGATTTTAGAACCTGGCAAATGTACAGGGTATGGGCCATCCCGCAGCATTGCAGATGTCCAAGAGGGACACACCTGCTAAGAAGGCCTTAGAGGCAGCCATAACCCAAGTGGACTGAGCCTTGGCTCCCAGAGGAAGGGGAAGACCAGAGGACTCATAGGAGACGTTGATAGCATCGACTATCCAATGACTTAGGGTCTGCTTAGAGGCAGGAAAACCCTTTTTAGGAAGACCGTATAAAATAAGCAATTGGTCTGATTTTCTCCATAGGGCAGCTCTGTGGACGTATGCGTCCAGGGCTCGAACTGGACACATACAGTTTAGCTTCTCCTGGTCTGGCTCCCGAAAGGGAGGAGGGCAGAAGGCCTAAAGTACTATGGGTTGTGGTGTAACAGAGGGAACTTTAGGAACATAACCCACTCGAGGGTATAAAAATGCTTTGGCCATACCAGGGGCAAAGTCTAAGGAGGTAGGGGCCACCAAGAGGGCCTGAAGTTCTCCAACTCTCTTTAGAGAAGAAATAGCCTGTAATAGGGCAGTCTTAAGGGTCAGATGTCTATCTGAGATATCATGAATCGGCTCAAATGGAGCTTTACAAAGAGCCTCTAACACCACAACCAAGTCCCAGGGGGGAAAACGGGACCGTACTGGAGGTCTCAGCCTCAGCAACACCGCAGAGGAAACGTGTAACTAGGGGGTGTCTACCCACTGACTGACCATTGAAAGGGACGTGGTAAGCAGCTATGGCCGCCACATACACCTTTAAGGTGGAGTGAGTTAACCCCACAGAGAGCCTAGCTTGGAGAAGCTCAAGAACTGAACAAACTGGGCAGTTAACAGGGTCAAGCTGGTGGTCTCTGCACCATGAGGTGAAGAGCTTCCACCTCAGGGCGTACAGTTTCCTCGTAGAAGGAGCTCTGGATTGGAGGGGGGTCTCAACAACCTCGGTAGAGAGACCGGAAGCTATGAGTTGTGCCCCCTCAGGGAAAACAACCCACAACTTCCACAACTCTGGGCGAGGGTGAATTACCATGCCCTGCACCTGAGAGAGTAGATCTGCCCTGATCGGAATCTCCCATGGAGGGCCCAGCCAGTACGGGGCTACTAATAGAAGACAGACCCCAGTCCCGGCGTACTCTCACCAGAACTCCCAGGAGCAGAGCGATAGGGGGAAAGGCATACAGAAGAAAGCCGCAGCCTGGTCTGTACCACAGCATCCAGTCCCAGAGGAGTTGGATAAACTAGAGAGAAACAGAGGGGACATTGCAATATCTCTTGAGTCGCAAAGAGGTAGAAAAACTCTCCATATCTATTTAACCTTAACCCCCCCCCCACCCACCGGGCCTCAGCCCCTGGCTCAACAGTATGTCTGCTCCCACAGTCAATCTCCCAGGAATATACACTGCTGCGAACGAGAGGAGTTTGTCCTGGGACCACAGAAGGATCTGGTGTGCAAGCTTGTACAAGGGGTGCGAATGCAGGTCTCTCTGGTGACTGATATAAGAGATTGCCAATGTGTTGTCAGTGCGCACCAACACATGGTGACCTCTCAGGTCTTGGAGGAAATATTTCAATGCTCAATGCACAGCTAGCATCTTTAGACAACTGGTATGCCATCTCAGATGGTGACCATTCCACAGACTGCGGGCAGGGTAGCCACTCATGACCGCACCCCAACCGGTGAGAGACGCGTCTGTTGCTAGCGTTACACGGCGACTAAGAGCTCCCAGCATCAGGCCCTGATTCAAGAACCAAGGTTTCTTCCACATATCTAAGGCACGAAGGCATCGCTGCGTGACCTTGATAGTTCGTAATGGATTCCCCCTCAGGGAAAATCCCTTGGTCTTGAGCCACCACTGTAGGGGTCTCATGTGCAGGAGGCCAAAAGGTATCATGTTGGACGCAGCTGCCATAAGCCCTTACAGTCTCTGAAACTGCATGACAGTGAGTGACTGGCCTTCTCTGACTCTCTTGACTGAGATAAGGATTGACTCGATCCGAGCAGGAGACATACATGCCTGCATTGTGGTCGAATCTACACTACATCATGCTTTCGGTTCTCTGAACTGGAGAAAGCACACTCTTCTTGGCGTTCAGTCTCAAACCCAGCTCCCCCATATGTGCGAGAACGTCATCTCGATGTCGAACCGCCATCTGCTCTGATTGAGCTAAAATCAACCAATCGTCGATATAGTTCAGAATGTGGATGCCCTGCATATGGAGGGGAAACTGAGCTGTATCTACACATTTCGTGAAAGTGCGGGGTGAGAGTGCAAGGCCGAAGGGAAGTGTTCGAGTCTTTGAGATCTATTGTGACAAACCAGTCCTCTGATCTGATTTGAGCTACAACCTGTTTGACAGTGAACATTTTGTAAGTCTAAGATCCTTCTTTGGAACTATGAAATACCGGCTGTAAAACCCAGACTCTCTGTCTAGAGGAGGGACCATCTCAATGGCCGCCTTCCTTTATAGGGTATTCACTACTTGTTCCATCACAAGAGCCTGCTGGGGGCCAACTACTGTCGGTGTAACCCCATTGAATGTCGGCAGTGGATGGCCAAACTGAATGCGAGAGCCTCTTTCTATTGTGTGCAGGACCCATTGAGATACATTTGGCAGTAATTTCCACGCTGCTCTGTTTGTACGTGGAGGGGGCTGCTCCTGCCCAGCAGTCCCTCCAGTACATCTAACTTCACGAGGTAAATAACTGTCAATCAGACACGGTCTGGATTGTGATACAATACACATTGAAGTGATATATTGAACTTCTCGAAGTTAGATAACGGTCATTAGATTCCTCAGAATTTAATGCAATCCAACAATCAGACAAGTAAACACGGTCTAGATTGTGAACAATACACATTGAAGTGATATATTAATTTCTCAAAGTCATAAAATTTCTCAGAATTTAATGTAATCAAACAATCGGACAAGTACACACGGTCTAGATTGTGATAAAGTACACATTGAAGTGATAGAACTAACTGCTCCTTATTAAATGGAGTTTAAACAACCAGACCAGTATGGAACAATTCACATCAAAAAAAAAATGAAAATGATGTAATACACGCGTTGCCTCGACAGCGCGCGAAAAGCTTAGTCACACAAGCAATATTAATGCCCTCGGAGATTAAATAGCTGCTCATTAACGCTGCCCATATAATGTTTGGCATAACACTGTTTGTTGTATGTTTGTTCACCTACAAGCTCGCTGACGCCCTCCGTGTCAATCTCCTTGGAGAAAGAAAGGCAGAGCGTCAAGCCCGATGCTCCGGGGGAAGAACCTAAGCTCGGGCTTCCGAACCCAGGAATCGGGCGATCTGATGGGTAAGTTAGGAGATAAGGACGTGCCCATCTCCATTCCCTCCATCAGATCGATCTGCGAATCCAACGAATGCCGGCCCCACTCCGCCTCGGCAAAAGCGGGACTGGTATCGCGAGGAACGCTGGCGAAGGCTCACTTCTCGGAGAGAGCCCTCCGGGATTGAAGTGCACGTGAAATCATACGCAGGGCTTTGATCCAGGGCAGACCACACACACACTGTGTGTATCCCCGCATCTAATGTTTAGCTTTGTTGAGCAGGGAGGAACACACAATCTGAAATGCGATTCACCCTTCACATGCCTAGTCTTAGCTTTGCTCTTTGACATACTAAAGCTACTTAAAGGAGCTAATAGTGACAAAGGACAATAAATAAGACTGACAAGACAGAATGACATGCACACACAGAGCGCTTGCTGGAAGACAAGAAGCTGAAGTCAGCTGCGTGGCAGGTGCCTTTATAGCTTCCTGGTCGCTACGTCACCTTGCCTGTGACGTCATGCCCCTCCATTGAACACCATATTCAGAGTTGATCTTGCCAAAGGCGTTTCCCCCAAAGCGTTCGATGCAGCTTGAGTTCCTGAAGAGGAACTGCAGATTAACAACACTTGCATAGTAATGTTGTTTAAATGAATTCTTCTTCATGAAATGCATGTCTATTTGTGTTTCAGATATATGCAAAAAACCTGGTTAATGCAGACAGATGTGCGCTCTTCCAGGTAGATCACAATAATAAAGAGCTGTACTCTGACCTGTTTGACATCGGGGAGGAGAATGAAGGGAAACCCGTTTTTAGGAAAACCAAAGAAATTAGGTGAGCATACAGAAATCCGCACTCAGTCATATTTGGGTCTTTACATCCTCATAAACTAACAGCTGAATGTGTTTGTTTTTGTGTATTTATATTTATTTTTAGACTTCTATGTAACTTTCTTACATAGAAAGTTATGCAAAGTCACAAAATTCAGAATTGAATCTCTGACACATGCAAATGTAGTACAGCAGGTTGTACAACACATGCGGAGATGATGACAGTTTGGGGTAAAATGTGCTCAGTGCTGATGCCATATTGCAAAAAAAAAAAAAAAACACCTTCATAATGGTCATAAACATTGGATTTGTTTTACATTTTTGTTAGATTTTTAAGGTGAAATGTGACCAAATCTAAGTATACTTCATACATTGGTAACTGACATTAAACACTCACCCCCAGGTTTTCTATAGAGAAAGGAATAGCAGGTCAGGTGGCAAGAACAGGAGAAGTTTTGAATATTCCGGATGCCTATGCAGACCCCCGTTTCAACAGGTAATAAGGTTTTCATTCTACATTCCAAAACACATTATATTTCTTTAAGCAACTTTAAGAACCAGGTTACACATTAAGCAGTTAAGTCTGGATGAATGACCAAAGTAAGATACAGTAATACAAAATTTTGCACTATGACACCTTGAGCTCTTTAGACAACTGATTGTTAAGGTACAGTGTCATGGCACAAACCCTGTCATTTTTTTAATCCAGAATTAAAAGACAGAATACAAGTATAAAAACCATTTTGCCTATGGAGAGTCCCCGTAAACCACCAATACCAGTGTGTGTGTCTGTTCTGCTTTTCACAGAGAAGTAGATCTCTACACTGGCTACACGACGCGTAATATCCTGTGCATGCCAATAGTCAGCCGCGGGAGTGTGATTGGTGTTGTACAAATGGTGAACAAGCTGGGAGGAAGTGCCTTCACTAAAACTGATGAGAACAACTTTAAAATCTTTGCCGTCTTCTGTGCTTTGGCCTTACACTGTGCAAATGTAAGTGTGCAGACCTGGAGTCTAATAATACATCTGTTGGTCATAATAACACACCTTCTAGAGAATGGGAATGTTTGGAAGAAACAGGCATAGGAGTGTCTACGAAAGATTACCCACACTTGGTACTTTGTGGGGTCACACAGTGTTGTCAGATTGGGTGGATTTTTGCCCAACTGGTTTTGAATTTGATTTTATGGGGTTAAAAATGGTTTGGGTAGATTTGGGCTGGTGTGAGTTAGGCAGTTTTCTAATTGGTAAACAAAAAAAACAAGTGTGTATGTACCCCGTCTAATCAGTCATCATGACGTTAGTAAACAGCACTACACCGCAGACTCGTTGTTGATGCAGACCAGCCCACCCATTTAGCCAATCAAGAGCAAAAGCAGGCAGATGTTTTGATTAATG
The DNA here is from genome assembly GCF_003368295.1 of Carassius auratus. Taxonomy (NCBI): domain Eukaryota; kingdom Metazoa; phylum Chordata; class Actinopteri; order Cypriniformes; family Cyprinidae; genus Carassius; species Carassius auratus. The sequence continues at coordinate 21,703,539 of NC_039255.1, read as the reverse complement.
AGTGACAGATTTTTATCGCAATAAGGTACAGTATTACATTAATCTACGTGAAAAAGCGACACAAAGGTGAGCACATTATTATTATGCTTGTTTATTATTTGAACGTGAATGACACATGATCAGCCGTTATGGTGTGTAGAAGAGTGTGCTAAAATATTTTTTGTCATATTAGCTCATTTTCTATTTACTGTGTTTGACAAGGTTTTGATTAGTTGTCCTATTGTATTATTCTCCAGTCTGTGATTTATTTTTTTATTATTATTATTTTTATTTATTTATAGCATTTCATTTTAAGGAGGTAGACACAATCCTTATCAATCTTGTTCGACATGGAAATAGAATTGCATCACATTCTTTTAGAAGTTAATGTTTTGGGCAGGTTATTCATGGAGTGGGCAGGTTTTGGAGGTTTTGGGCTGGAAGACGTCAAGCCAATCTGACAACACTGATCACACACTAGTATTGTCACATGGCAGCTTTTAAAATGATTAAGTGTGTTAATATTTAAAACATCATGAGTGCTCTACTGCCATCAGCTGATGGGATTTATATTTAAACAGAATTTTCTCCTCACATTTTGCCAGTGATTTATTTACTTTATACATGCAATGAAATGTACTCATTTCAGTTTTTTTATTTTTAATAAATTGATGAAGTTGTAAAAAATATTTTTTGCTTTGTCATTATGGTAAATAGAGTGCAGACTGATGTGGGGGAAAAAGTAATTTAAAGCAGTATTATAGATAGATAGAAATATAGATATTTTGCATCTGCATAGACAAATGGGTGTATGTGTATGTATGTGTTTGTGTATAGATGTATCACCGGATAAGACATTCAGAGTGCATTTACCGGGTGACGATGGAGAAGCTTTCGTACCACAGCATCTGCACGTCAGAGGAGTTGAAGACCCTTACACAACTCTCCCTCCCTTCAGCCATATATAAAGAGATCGAACTGTGAGTTTACACTCTCATACGCCAAAGAACACTGTTACATAATGGCTTTTAGGAATACGATTACTTAGTAGTTATTTCATTTTGCAAATCTAAAATCTGATTGGACAAGCCACACTGAATAGCTGTAAAATAGGTACTGAAAGCCTGGACTGAACATTATTTTCTATTTATTAGATTTAGTGAATTAGAAAATATATTGGTTGGTGTAAATATATTGATTTGGTGTTATTTATTGGTTATAAGTATATTGGTTTGGTGTTATTTTCATGTGTAGACAAGTGGACATTACATAAGTGTGCAAGCGTTATTAGGATGTATTGAATGCTTTTTTTAGCTCTTATTTCACTTGTGCAGATTTGAATTGCAAACAAACTCATATTTCAATTCATATTCCTGTCTAAGGTTTCACTTTGACATTGCTCCTTTTGAGGATCTTTGGCCTGCAATATTTGTATACATGGTTCACAATTCATGTGGAAAAACCAGGTAAGAATGTGTATGTTTTTTAAAGAGCTCTGTGTGTTTTGTCACAACATATCCTATAAGAGAAATATTTGCATTTGTAGTAGAAATAGCAGTGAAGGAAATTATTTGTTTGGAATAAAATGTCTTGCTAAGGCTAAATTCATAGACAGTATGTTATCCTGAATGAATGAATTTTGCCTAATTTCTTAGTAAACTGACTTTAAAACTAACTAAAATCTTTATTCGGGCAAAATTGTTGGTGCATTTAATTATGATTTTCGTATTTTAGGATTAGATCTGGGACCAGGGTAGAATGATAAAATATATATGCATAAAAGGCATTTGAAAAGAAATAAAAAAGTAACCTTAATATAACAAAATGTTTAAACCTGTTGTCTTTTTAAAAATCAATCTTCTGGACATAAAATCACTCGTAGATGAAGAAACACTCATGTACAGTACTGCTTTGACAAGGTGTAGAGTCACACTTTCTTTGTGTATTTAAAGCTTTGAACAGGAGAAACTGTGTCGCTTCACGATGTCAGTGCGGAAAAATTACAGACGAGTTCCATACCACAACTGGAAACATGCTGTGACGGTGGCACACTGCATGTACGCCATCCTGCAAAAAACAACTGGGATCTTCACTGAACTTGAGGTCAGTGTCATTCTCATAGTAGCATTTACATCAGTGAGAAAATTGCTAAACTACGAGCCTCAAACAAAAAGTCAACTACAGTAACTGAAAGGTGTAGCAACAATGATACTCTTACTAAATTCATTATATATTACAAAATTTATTTCTCCATTTTTGGGGTTAGTCATTACATTTAAGAAAGGTTTATTTACTTTATTAAGACAATGATACAATTGTGACTTATGTCGGCCCCACTTTATGTGGCTTTTCTTTAAGTAATATGTACTAACATAAAAATTAATAAGTTAATCCAATACACTTATTGGAATTATACATGTTTTTACATTGTACATTTACGTAAAAAATACCCACATGCAATTACATCTGCAATTTTTTCTGTAATGACATCTGATTACACACACACATACATACATATATATATATATATATATATATATATATATATATATATATATATATATATATATATATATATATATATATATATACATATATTAACTCGTTATTGAACCACACCTGTTTCCTATCAGTGACACTATAAAGATTGCACTCATCCACACTCACATTGCGAAGCCTTGTTTAATTCTGTCTGGCATTTCCGAGCGTTTTCGCTCTTTCCGTGTTTGATCTTGGATTGTGTATACCGACTGTGATTCTCTGCTGCCTGCCCCGACCTCTGCTTGTTTCTTTTGCTGATTTTGGATATCCCCTGACATACCTGACGTTGTTATCTAACCTCTGCCTGTTTGACCACTCTTGAAAATAAAGTACTGCATATAGATCCGAACGTCTCTGACTCATCTTTACACACACACACATACGCAATTACAGTGTCTGGTAAAAAAAAATTAAATAAACCTTAAGGGTGACATCATTAAACAGCAAACTACTAATTATAGTAAGAAACATAGTTATAGAATCAATTTAAAAAAATCCTCGTTACTGATAAAGCTATTCTTTTGTTTTAAACATGTGCAATCTGTCCAATGAAAGGGCGTGACGTCGCGGGCAGGGTGAAATGGCGACCAGGAAGCTATAAAAGCACGTGCCATGAGCTGGCTTCAGCTTCACGTCTTTCAGCAAGCAGTCTGTGTGTGCATGTCAAAGAGTCTGTCCTGTCAGTCCTATTTATTGTTGTCTGTCTTTACAAACAGCTCAATATGCCAAAGAGTAAGGCAAATACTAAGCATATGGGGGCGATTCCAGTTAGTGGAGCTGAGACGCTCGTTGACCCTTTGGGGGCCTCTTAAACCAGAGATCAGTCTCGAGAAACTGATTCCCTTAGTAGATTATTTAGCAGCATGGAAACTACTGCCAAATGTATCTCAGTTGGTCCTGCGTACGTTAGAAAAGACTACTGCATTCAGTTCAGCTATCCTCCGCTGATATTCAACAGGGTTACACCAGCAGGCTCTGGTTATGGAACAAGTGAATACCCTATTAAGGAAGGAGTCCATTGAGGTGGTCCCTCCACAACACAGGGAATCCGGGTTTTACAGCCGGTATTTCATAGTTCCAAAGAAGGATGGGGGATTGTGTCCGATCTTAGACTTAGGTCAATTGGACCACTCAGTTATGTCACTGAAGTTCAAAATGCTCACCATCGAGCAGTTTGTAGCTCAAATCAGATCAGAGGACTGGTTTTTCACAATAGATCTCAAAGATGCATACTTCCACATATCCATTCTTCCACAACACATGATGTTTCTGAGGTTTGCTTTCGGGGGCAAAGCTTACCAATATTCGAGTACTTCCCCTCGGCTTTGCACTCTCAATCCACACATTCACGAAATGTGTAGATGCGGCTCTGGTTCCTCTGCGTATGCAGGGCATCCGCATTCTGAATTATATCGACGATTGGTTGATTTTAGCTCAATCAGAGCACATGGCGGTTTGACATCAAGATGTCGTTCTTGCACACATGAGGGAGCTGGGTTTGAGACTGAACGCCAAGAACAATGTACTTTCTCCAGTTCAGAGAACCACCTATCTAGGTGTAGTGTGGGATTCGACCACGATGCAGGCACGTCTGTCTCCTGCTCGGATCGAGTCGATCCTCACGTCAGTCGATGGAGTTAAAGAAGGCCAGCCACTCACTGGCAAACAGGTTCAGAGACTTTTAGGGCTGATGGCAGCTGCGTCCAATGTGATATCTTTTGGCCTGCTCTACATGAGACCCCTACAGTGGTGGCTCAAGTCCAAGGGCTTTTCCCCAAGGGGGAATCAACTTCGAACTATCAAGGTCACGCGGCGATGCCTTCATGCCTTAGGAATGTGGAATAAACCTTGCTTCTTGAATTAGGGCCCGGTGCTGGGAGCTCTTTGTCTCCGTGTAATGCTAGTGACAGATGCATCCCTCACCAGTTGGGGTGTGGTCATGAATGGCAACCCTGTCAACGGTCTGTGGAGCGGTCGCCATCTGACATGGCATATCAATTGTCTAGAGATGCTAGCCATGTATTGAGCATTAAAACACTTTCTCCCAGACCTAAGAGTTCACCATGTGTTGGTGCACACCGATAACACTTTGGTGGTCTCTTATATCAATCACTAGGGGGGTCTGCGGTCACGCCCCTTGTACAAGCTGGCACACCAGATCCTTCTGTGGTCCCAGGACAAACTCCTCTCGCTCAGAGCAGTATATATTCCTGGGAGATTGAATATGGGAGCACCCCGAGGTGGTGAAGCAGATATGGAGAGTGTTTGGCATAGCCCAGGTGGACCTCTTTGTCACTCAGGAGACGTCGCAATGTCCCTTCTGGTTCCCAGATAAGATTTCTCTCCTAGACAGCTATCTGTGGGAGATTCTTATCAGGACAGATCTACTCTCTCAGGCACAGGGAACGATAATTCACCCTCGCCCAGAGTTGTGGAAACTGTGGGTGTGGCCCCTGAGGGGGCACAGCTCATAGCATCCGCTCTCTCAACCGAGGTTGTTGAGATCCTCCTGCAATCAAGAGCTCTCTCTACAAGGAAACTGTGCACCCTCAGGTGGAAGCTCTTCACCTCATGATGCAGAAATTGTCAGCTTGACCCTGTTAACGGCCCAGTTGGTACAGTTCTGGAGTTTCTCCAAGCTAGGCTCTCTGCAGGGTTAACTCACTCCACCTTAAAGGTGTACGTGGCAGCCATTGCTGCTTACCATGTCCCTTTCAATGATCAGTCAGTGGGTAGACACCCCCTAGTTGTTACCCATTTCCCCTGCAGTGCACTGAGGCTGAGGCCCTCGGTACAGTCCCGTGTTCCCCCCTGGGACCTGGTTGTGGTTCTAGAGGCTCTTTGTAAAGCTCCATTCGAGTCGATTCATGATATCTCAGATAGACATCTGACTCTTAAGACTGCCCTGTTACTGGCTATCACATCTCTAAAGAGAGTTGGAGATCTTCAGGCCCTCTCGGTAGCCCCTACCTACGTAGACTTTGCCCCTGGTATGGCCAAAGCATTTTTATACCCTTGAGCGGATTATGTTCCTGAAGTTCCCTCGGTCACACCACAACCTTTGGGAGGCAAGGCTCACTCTATTCGGGGTATGGCGGCCTCTAAGGCCTTCTCAGCAGGTGTGTCCCTTTTGGACATCTGCAATGCTGCGGGGTGGTCCACGCCCTCTACATTTGTCAAATTTTATGATCTAGATATGCGAGCTACTTCTGGCTCTTCTGTTCTCTCGCCATAGCTGTGCTCTTCGGATACACACTAGGCAGGGATTTGTAACTTGAGGAACTAGGGTTACATACGTAACCTTGGGACGTTTTTTACAAAGCTCATTGGTCTGAACAGCGAGGTGTGCTTTGATTGACCAGCTATCCAGTGCTTTGTCATTGGCCGAAAGCCTTAAGCGTTTGACAGAAATGTTACGCCTGTTGCCATACTGTGATGTGTGTCCTGGTCGCAACAACAAAACAAAAACAGTAAAACCCATTACAAACTAACCATTTGTTGCATCCAGTGGGGGCATAATTACAGATTATAATGACTTATACTGTCTTTTTACACGTTGCGTTGCATATTGCGTTGAATATTGCGTATTGCACTGGGTAAAATATAAAACCATGTCTGCATTTTTGATCGGAGAAACAACAAACAACAAGCACTACTCCACACCGACAGTTGTCAATTCAAGTCCCCACGCCCCTTAGCTCTGCATATTTTGGCATGTCTCTCTTTAACACACCTGATTCAGATAGTCAGCTCATCAGAAGTGAGCTCCATGGATGAACTGTGTTCCCATTGACATTCCCTTCACAGTGTTCAATGCTCCCTACTCCCTGAGCAGGGGAAATTCTGTTAAGTTTGCCTCACTTTCTGAAAATTAATTCACGGATTTGCGCCATGCAACGTCTTCACACACGAACAAGTGTGACGTCATCAGTTTTGGGTGTTTCTCTGAAAATGTAATCAAATTACTGATGACTGATTACTCTTTTAAAAAGTAATCACGTTACTGTTCTGATTATTTAAGAAGTAATTAGAAATTAGTTACATTTCTAGTTACTTTACTTTTTTCTCCATTAAATGTATGAAATACCAGCATACATGCTCCCAATAAATATTTGCTATTAAGTCTTATTTAAATGTTTCTGTTCTCATGTCAGACATGTATGTATAGGCTATATGGAGGCTATGTATGTATGTATGTATGTATGTACCAAGAGCTTCTTAAAAAACCTATTCATGTCTTATATTGAGAGGATTCATGAGCATGCAAATTTCAGCACTGATTGCTCAAACATGTTTTATAACCTAAATAGAAACTCTGCATATGCTTGCACTTGTTAATATTTTATATTAGTTCATGTTTGATTTGTGCAATAAATGAATAACAATTTATTTGTTATAGATATTTTATGTTTAGATATTTCTATTTTGCGGGAGTTTGCTATTGTATATTTGCTGAAGTAACTGTCTTATTAATTTACTGTATTAACTTTTATAAAGAATATCTCTTTGGTTTTGATCTCTTTGGGATCTTATCTATTCAGCTTATAAAACTCAGAAGAGAAAGGACAACTTGAAATCGCATCATATGACCCCCTTAATAATCGTTTTAATTAAACAACAGCAATGATAACAACGAATCCCTTCCAGAATGTTTTTTACAGCTTAGAAGCGATACAATTTCAGAAGCTATTCAGTTTAAAGCGTGAACAATTAGAGCTTTAGACAAATCAACTTCAGTGCAAAATTATTATAAACAGACCATTGTCTGCTGGTGTGGTTGCTAATATAGTTAACATTATAGTTGCCTTTGTAGTTATAATTCTTGGTGTAAACTGGTCCTTTACTGTCACTGACTTACTTCCTTACACTGCTTATGTCTTCTAACACAGAGGAAAGGTTTGCTTGTTGCCTGCTTATGTCATGACCTGGACCACCGCGGCTACAGTAACAGTTATCTGCAGAAGTTTGACCATCCACTGGCTGCTCTGTATTCCACATCCACCATGGAACAGCATCACTTTTCACAGACGGTGTCCATCTTACAGGTAAAGCTCCTACACACTGTGCAGGCTCAGTTACGATAGCTGCCTTGACACACGCTAAATGTGAATGTGCACTAATGTGAATACATTTCAAGAACAGAAATTTGAACACTTGATAAAGCCAGTTCCCTTTCAATGGAACTTCAACTGCAACCTCTAGGGGTTGCTATGGGGAATGCCTCGCAGTGACCTGTGTCTGAAGCATACAGTGAAAAACACCAACAACACATTGGCAAGCGACAGCCCATGACGTCACTACCATTGCAACTATATTATAAACAGGCACTGGGAGAACACGTCATCCTCTTCTTTGTCTTTATTGACTGTTTTGTTTGAAGCGTACAGCATTTAGGAGTGCATGTTTCTCACCAGAGGATTTGCTCTGATACCTTCAGTTCACATGGCTCGCATTCTGTTGGTTTGTGTGATGAAGAGCAAGCGAGGGAGTTGGATGCGCTTTGCTGTGCTCATTGTGATGCATTGATGGGACTACTAAGGGGGATGCATTTCACAATTTAACAGAGTTTGTTGACAGCGGTTGCATGAGTGCGTTTGCCACTCGGGAATAGCAATGCATTTGCAGCAGCAGTTTCGCTCACACTTGATTTCGAAGGTAATCTAGTGTTTGGGCGGAGTGTATTTAGCTCCTGTGGGAACTGAATGCATGCTGTGCATTGCGTCGCAGTGAGAACATCAAAAGGACCTGACGGGAAATTTCTCCCAATCAAGTTAAGTCAAGTCGAGCTTTGAGGGAAAGGTTGTTAGTGCCACACCATTCAGCCAGCTGTGCCATTTCCTCTATGTAGTGTGTTTCATCATTGATGCTGATGAGAACCACCACAGTTGTGTCATCCACAAACTTGATGATGTGGTTGGAGCTGAACTTGGCAGTGGAGTCATGGGTCAGCAGCATGAAGAGCAGTGGGCTGAGCACACAGCCTTATGGGGTACCTGTGCTCAGTGTGGTAGTGCTCAAGGTGTTATTCAAGCAGAAATCTTTGAGAAATATAACGACCCAAAGACAAAAAAACTGATACAAATTAGCTGTTATAGGAGCAATAACCATGTGGGTAGCACTGTGTTACATGTCATAACTGTGCACAAGGTGTTTCTTCGTTTAACCCCTGCTGTGAAAAGTTGTTGAACACTTTGCACACTTTCTAAAATCCTGTATGGTAAGGGTTACGCATATTAGCCTCGTTCCCTTTCTCTGAGTTGGTTAGACGTACCTTGGACTCCGCTCAACCAGTGTGTCTATTAACACACTTTGAAGCATCGCTTCCATTAGCATTGATGGTTATTGTGAACATAGTGCTTCCTGTCCACCACTCGAGTTCTCTCCCCTTCTGAGGAGTTGGATTCATCACTCAGTGGGCTGTTCGCATTGTAGTATTAGCAGTGCTTGAGAGCAGGCTATTCCTTTGTTGAATTCGGAGTTCTCCTCTCACGAGAGAGTTGAGTTCTCTGTTTACCCAGAGCAGCGGTAGGTTGAGCTCCCCTCTCGTTTTAGAGCTGGGTGCTTGCCCCCTCAGCTAGATATTTATTGCTAGCCACTCAAGCATTTATACCTTAGAAAAAGTTGGTGACTCTCGAACATACTGGTTTTGGGATGCACCATTCTATCTTTGAGCTGCTCCTTCAGAGTGTCATGAGAGTCCCTTAGAACAGTATCCTAAAATCCATGTTATGGTAAGTGTGCACGTGAAGTCTTTGTGCACTTTCTAATATACACACTGTGGTAAGTTTGCATGCTAGTACTCTGCATTCTTTTCTAAAATACTATATGGTGAGGATTTTTCTCAGTTGCTTTGTGCCATTTCTTGCTGGTAAAAGCCCCATCTTGGGTGCCACTCCACCTATATATCCTCGGGATATCTATTTAAACAGGGTGTTAATACTAGGGATCTGTTGAGACAGTTCCTTCAGCAATTATACAATAGCAAGCGGTAGCCCCTGTGTGACAGGCCAAGACTTGGTATGATGCTAGGCTCTTGGTCGTATCCCTTTAAAGGAATCTATTCTTGATTCCAAGCCTTGAGCTCTACCCCGGGCCCAGGAGTCTGGCCCTAAAAGGGAAGTTTGGGTATGTAGCCTAGGCCTTCCCTGATAATGTCACAGACAGCCGTCTAACGTCCCAGGGGCAACTCCCATGGAAATGGTAGAGTTGGTACTTTAGTGATCGCCATGATTCTGGCCTGCACTCCCCTCACCATGTTGGCGTGGGTATACCATTCCCCATAGCAACCACTAGAGGACACGGTTCAAACGTCTCAGGTTACTTATGTAACCATGGTTCCCTGAGTAGGGGAACGAGACATTGCATCCTCTAGATTCCTGCCATGCTATGAATGCAAGTTTCAGACAAAGAAGTGGATGACATGTTCTCCCGGCGCCTATTTATACTACAGCCGTACCAATAGTGACGTAATGGGCTATTGCCGGCCAATGCGTTGTTGGTGTTTTCAATATATGCTTCAGACACTGGTCACAATGAGGCGTTTGCCAAAGTGACCCCTAGAGGATGCAGTGTCCCGTTCCCTACTTAAGGAACCATGGTTACATAAGTAACCTGAGATGTTTCATTTTGTTGCCAACTTGCCATAATAAAGTCCAGTTTTGGGGCAAGTTACTTTTAACAGTAATTGCAATATTTGCGCTACTCCATAAAAAAATTAACTAATGGCATTACCTAGTTACTTTTATGAAAGTAATGCATTACGTTACTTTTGCGTTACTTTTATTTTTATTTTCTTATTTAATTTAAATAACAACACATCCGAAAGTTATATTTTTGATAACTATAAAGGCCCTTTCATACTAGTGGTGGAAATTATGATTCTTTCTAGAGTTTCGTTCATTTTCAGTTCGTTCACCAAAATGATTCGTTCAGAATCGTTCAGTGATTCGTTCAGTTATCATTTCTTCGTATTACACAAAATATGCCAACAGGTGGCAAAAAAGAGTGTATAATGTGTTATGTCTTAAGTCAACTAACGTATTCACTTGTTACAAAAACTGATCTGGCTTTATTGAAATGTGTGTATAATCGCATTCAATATATAAAGTCTAAGTAAGTTGTTTATATGAACAAAGCACAAGGTTTTCTTGCCTAATTAGCATTTTAATTGTTTGGTCAGACAGTTTGTATATTATATATTCACATTCATAAATCGGGGATTAAACGTGGAGTTGCTAAATATCAAAACAAGCGTATGTGCACAGTACTGTACCTTTGCATTTTCTGAGATCGACATGCTAAATGGCAGACTAACCCAGTTTACTCTCATTCATTACATTCACTAACGAGATAAGCTATGTAACAGTTCATTTCATTCACGAACGACATGTATCCGTTCATTCAGCTTGTTCACGACTGACATGTGTTTCAGTTCAGTCATTTCATTCACGAACGAGATGTACTAAATCATTCAACTCGTGCAAGAGCGACATGGGTATCAGTTAAGTCATTTCGTTCACGAACGAGATGTACTAAATCATTCAACTCGTGCAAGAGCGACATGGGTATCAGTTGAGTCATTTCGTTCAGAATGATATGATCTCTAGATCTAGTTCAGACTCATATGAAACTCGTTCATTGAAGGGCGTATTCGTTCACTACATTGAACAAATCACATACTCTGTCACATCTCATACTCGAAGGCTATTGGCTCGAGGTTGAGTAATTATTTGACAGGATGAAATGGTTCAGTTACCCGGTTCACCGAGCTGCGCATGCGCTACTAATAGCGCCGCGCTGCTGTGGAGGGAGGAACTTCACTGAACGAGAAACATGTGTCAGTGGATTACGTGAACGAGAACGATTCGTTCACCTAAAAGATTCGTTCAAAAAGAACGATTCGTTCACGAACGACACATCACTATTTCACACCAAAAGAGAAATGAATAAGCCTCTGAAATGCCTCTGTACCTTACTCACAGTGTCTCTCATTAAGGAGACTAGAGATGTGTCAGTGAATAAATGTGAAAACAAAGTAACTTGCATTAATTATTTTAAAAAAGTAACTTAGATATTTTATTGTAAATGTAAAAGTAATGCATTATAGATATAGATAGGAATAAATTATTGTCACCTAATGCTGTAATGCTATAAGCTTCATTTTATTAAATGGTATTGCCATTTAGTTACAAATCAGGTATCTGTGCAAACATGCCCCCAAAATATGTGCTAAATGCATTTCAGATCCCCATGCTACATGTCAGTTGTAAAGGACTGTAGATCACCACTCCAACACTCTGATTCAGCTTCTTTTTTTTAATGCCAGAAGTGAACTTTACTGCATCACACGTGTGGATATATTCCCAGTTTTAACTATATTTTCCTTTAATCATCTTTTTATTAATTACTGCTGCAGTTACAAGAAAATGTACACAAACGTCTTTTAAATTAAATTCTGTTTACTGCCTGTTTTTCATGGCTGGTAATAACTCTGGGTGTTAATTGCTCTACCTATGTTGTGTTGACATTTATGAATAGATCACAATTTGCTCAAGAGTTGTCAACCATCTCTTGGATGTCCCTTCGGTTTTGCTGTAACTCTCCAGCAGAGCCAGACGCCCCATAAGTGGAGCTTTTGCTTTTTTATTGATCTCTTTTTTCCCATAGCTGGAAGGGCACAATATTTTCTCCAACCTGACTTCCAGTGAGTATGAGCAGGTGCTGGAGATCATCAGGAAGGCCATCATCGCTACAGACCTTGCTTTGTACTTTGGCAACCGCAAGCAGCTGGCTGAACTGATGGCCACAGGGGCGCTGGACCTGAACAACCGTGCTCACAGGTCAGAGGTCATAGTTTATCTCCATTATCAGAGAACTCTTGAAAATCTTACCTCAACTTCAGAGATATTTTCAGGGAGCCACAGAAACAGTGCCATAGGCTGTGAATAACTGTCAGCCCGTCCCGTATATGGGATGCCTAAATTTACTTCACTATATTACAATGAAATCTAATCTAATCTTGACAAACTATATATCGTTGGAAAGGTCTAAGACTCCCAAATATATATTTTACCTATGTTTTTTGTTAAAAATTATGTAGGAAAAGTAATAGATTAATTTATGACAAGAGTGGGAAACTCAAAAATCTAAAATATAACAGGTGTTTGACCTTTGTTTTAAAAAAAAGACTTATTCGTTGCCTTTTTCTTTATCACATTTTAGAAATCATCAGAAATTATTTATCAACTGAAAACTTAAAATCTCAAAATTCGTCCTTTAAAACCCATTTTAAAATTAGACATTGCATTACCATGTAAATGGTACATCAATATCATGTTACAAAATATTTTCATTCATGAATGAAGTTTAGTTTGGAACTTGCACTATAAAGTCTAGGTTCAAAACTGTGAGTGACAGTTATTAACATACTGCTTGAGTGAAACTGTTAAACTTTATTTGAAGGTGAAATTTTCTTAGTGTAAATGCAGAAGTACTGAATAATTAACTGCATTCACTTTCTGTATGTTAAAGGTTAGGGTTTGGTTTAGGGTTAGCTGCATGTGATTTTCCATAATTTTCTGTTAATACTTTAGTAAGAACATGTAACATGTAAATAAATCGGTTTAAAATAAAGTTACCGAAGAAAATATGGTTTACAAGTTACATGTCTTATTTTGTGCAAAGAAAGCCTTTTTATTTTATTTTCTATTATGACACTGATTATTATTTTCATGGCAATTAAGCACATTTTCCAAAAATCTAATTATCATAATGCACCTAGACATTACTAAATCAAATCAGTGTAAATTAAAAGCTGTATTAATGAATGTCTCACAAAACAAATATTTTAGGTGTTTTAAGTTTTGGGGGGTTTTTTTGGATACCAAACTGAATGAAATGGGTGCTTTGTCAATACTATATGATTTTAGACATTTTTGAAATCTATTACAACATAATTCAAGCAAAGCAATAACTTTGTATCTTAAGTAGAGAATTCTTAGTACAGTATGTGTAACTCACACCCTGAAATGATCCCGCTGATAAATTGCTTTATGATTATTTGTCCGCTACAGGGACCGTGTGATCGGTCTTATGATGACGGCCTGTGATCTCTGCTCTGTGACCAAACTGTGGTCCGTCACACGACTCACAGCCAATGACATCTATGCTGAGTTCTGGGCTGAGGTAAGCTTTAATCATTTTTAACCGAGCATAAATCTTGTTGTAACAATATTGTGTAATAAATTAAATCATTATACAAATCACTGCATTGTTTTGAGTGGTATGTCAAATTGCAGGCCATACCTCAGATGGGAAGAGTAAGCGAAATTGTTAATCTTGTTTTTAATGATAGGGGGATGAAATGAAGAAGATTGGAATGCAGCCCATCCCTATGATGGATAGGGATAAAAAGGATGAGGTTCCCCAGGGACAGGTAAATCAGAACTGTGTCATTATCAAGCTCCCCCTGCACTCCTAGAAGAACATTGCTTCTCCTATCCCATGCCTTCATGTTAGAAGTGTGCTGTTATATTAGGTTAACTGTTAAATGCTAAATTGAAGTTGTGAACCAATTTTTATGTATTTCCATGTTCTAAGGTGGGGTTTTACAATGCTGTGGCTATTCCCTGTTACACAACCATGTCAGAGCTGTTTCCTCCCTCCAGTCCTCTGCTTACAGCCTGCAGGTCAGTCACATGCTCAACACAATGTTTGACTGCATGAATTCTCCAATGATGTGATATAATCATCCGCCTTTGTAAGCACTTTTATTAAGCAAATTGAACCAATTGACTGATATTTCAAAATCTGCTTGGCAAAATTAATATTATAAAACCGATTCCTGGATGAGCCTTGTTCAAAACAGTTATAATCACTATATGCAGAACCCTAAAAATATGATTAAAAACCATGATGTGTATTGTAACAATGCTTTATAGCCTGTGTAAGTAGTAAATCAACGCAAGCGGGATAAAAATGTGTTTTAACCCTTATGCGTTGTTGGGGACGTTTTCGCCTACTAGGGGGTAAAGTTGAGTCTTATTTTGGCCATAACCTTCTCTGTGTTTGAGCTAATGGAATGATTTTTGGTGACAAATCTTATTTTGACCCATATTTTGGGAAAATGCTTAGAAATTTTTCAAAAACTCAACGGTATACTGTGGGTAAATTCACTACCCTTTCGTTATGTTTGTGGATGAAAACGTCTCTAGGTTAAGAATGTAACCTTAGTTCCTCGAGGGAACAAGATGCTATGTCAAGCGCTTTGTGAAAACAACTTTGGCAAGATCAACTCTGAATATCGTGTGCAATCTGTCCCATGGAAGAGCGTGACATCACAGGCGGGGTGACGTAGCGACCAGGAAGCTATAAAGGCACATGCCACGCAGCCGGCTTTAGCTTCGAGTAGGGAAGCAAGCGCTGGCAGGGGTGCCGGGAGTATGGCTCTGCGACGCAGCGTCTCGTTCCCTCAAGGAACTAGGGTTACATTCGTAACCTAGAGACGTTCCTCTTCAGGATCTCGAGCTTTGTCAAGCGCTTTGGGGAACGATGTGCCAACACTGCAAGACTACCAATCCCCTGCCTAGAGTGTATCCGAAGAGCACAGCTAAGGCAAGAGGACAGAAGAGATGTCCAAGAGGGACACACCTGCTAGAAAGGCCTTAGAGGCAGCCATACCACGAGTAGAGTGAGCCTTGGTTCCCAAAGGAAGGGGAAGACCAGAGGACTCATAGGAGATGTTGATAGCCTCGACTATCCAACGACTAAGGGTCTGGCTTGGAGGCAGGGAAACCCTTTTTAGGAGGACCGTAGCAAACAAGCAATTGGTCAGTTTTTTTTTGAAAGGGAGGAGGGCAGAAGGCCTGCAGTACTATGGGTTGTGGCGTAACAGAGGGAACTTTAGGAACATAACTCGCTCCAGGGTATAAGAATGCTTTGGCCATACCAGGGTCAAAGTCTAAGTGGTTAGGGGCCACCAACTCTCTTTAGAGACGTAATAGCCAGTAACAGGGCAGTCTTAAGGGTCAGATGTCTATCTGATATATCTTGTATTGGCTCGAATGGAGCTTTACAAAGAGCCTCTAACACCACAACCAAGTCCCACGGGGGAATACGGGACCATACTGGAGGTCTCAGCATCAGTGCACCGCGGAGGAAACATGTAACTAGGGGGTGTCTACCCACTGACTGACCGTTGAAAGGGACATGGTAAGCTATGGCCGCCACGTACACCTTTAAGGTGGAGTGAGTTAACCCCGCAAAGACCCTAGCTTGTAGAAACCCCAGAACCCTACCAACTGGGCAGTTAACAGGGTCAAGCAGGCGATCTCTGCACCATGAGGAGAAGAGTTTCAACCTCAGGGCATACAGTTGCCTCGTAGAATGAGCTCTGGATTGGAGGGGAGGGGTCTCAACAAACTCGGTTCATAGACCGGAAGCTATGAGCTGTGCCCCCTCAGGGGCCACACCCACAACTCCAGGCGAGGGTGAATTATTTTGTAGATCTGTCCTGATCGGAATCTCCCATGGAGAGTAGTCGAAGAGAGAGATCAGATCTGCGAGCCATACTGGGCCCGGCCAGAACGGGGCTACTAATAAAAGACAGACCCCGTCCCGGCGTACTCTCGCCAGAGCTCCCGGGAGCAGAGGGATAGGGGGAAAGGCGTACAGATGAAGCCTCAGCCTGGTCTGTACCATAGCGTCTAGTCCCCATTGCGATATGTCTTGAGTCGCAAAGAGGTTCAAAAACTCTCCATATCTACTTCACCACCTCGGGGTGAAGTCCCCCCCTCCCCCCCACCCCCGGGCCTCGGCCCCTGTCTCTAAAGTATGTCTGCTCCCACAGTCAATCTCCCAGGAATATACACTGCTCTGAATGAGAGGAGTTTGTCCTGGGACCACAGAAGGATCTGGTGTGCCAGCTTGTACAAGGGGCGCGAATGCAGATCTCTCTGGTGACTGATATAAGATATTGCCAATGTGTTGTCAAGTCGCACCAACACATGGTGACCTCTCAGGTCTGGGAGGAAATATTACAATGCTCGATGCACAGCTAGCATCTCTAGACAACTGGTATGCTATGTCAGATGGCGATCGCTCCACAGACTGCGGGCAGGGTGGCCACTCATGACCGCATCCCAACTGGTGAGGGACGTGTCTGTCGCTAGCGTTACATGGCGACCAAGAGCTCCCAGCACCGGGCCCTGATTCAAGAGCCAAGGTTTCTTCCACATGTCTAAGGCCGCGTGACCTTGATAGTTCGTAATGGATTCCCCCTCAGGGAAAATATCTTGGTCTTGAGCCACCACTGTAGTGTAGGGTCTCATGTGCAGGAGGCCAAAAGGTATCACATTGGACGCAGCTGCCATAAGCCCTAACAGTCTCTGAATCTGCTTGACAGTGAGTGACTGGCCTTCTCTGACTCTCTTGACTGAGGTAAGGATTGACTCGATCCGAGCAGGAGACATACGTGCAAACAAGAATGCATGATTATATGGTGTCATGGCTTTGCAATCAAAAAATGTAATTATCATGGTAGTCAATGGGGCAAAAACAGCCACCAACAACAAATGAGGAAGAAAAAATGTAAATCTAATGCTGCACAAAAACTAAAAATGCATTAAAGCCAATGTTGCTACTAATCTTTGACATGCCCAAGATTGTTATAAAAAGTAAAAAAAAAATCCAGCAACAATTACTTTTATATTGAAAATAAGTCATTTCGTATGTTTTCCCCCCCAAATCAGTGACATCATTTATGAACTTGGCAGTTAAAGAGTTAAAATCTTGGATTTAAAAAAAAATAAATAAAACTTGACCAATTTAGATTGACCACCTTCTTTCTTCCAGTTTGGATTGCCCTAATAGCATTGTCTCTGTTCACTTGCTTAGAGAGACCAATCTAGTTTGAGTGTAAACTAAATGAGCCAATGTACATTGGCATGCGATTATTGCATCCAGCTGCTGCTGGTCACTGCAGGAGTATAAGTAGGCAGCCCGTGCAGAGCATACTCAACTTTTCACTTCGGAGCCGTGCCAACTACTCTACTGAGAGAAAAAGACTTAATGAATTCAGTGCGATCTTTGAGAGCTCTTCGTGTTGGCAGTACAGTGCTTCAGTGGTGGTAGTTTCCCATGTCAAGTGGGTTGCACACATCAGGCTGCACTACAACCTGTTTGTATTGCAGGTAGCCATCTCCCCTGTGCACTTCAGCACGCTAAAATAACTTTTTCCCTAAAAGAGAATTTACGAGTGCATCTTTTTAAGACTTTTAGACTTCCTGCTATTGTCCTAGATGGTTACAATCATTCTTATCTTCCATATGCACCTAAATGGTTGTTCTTATGTACAAGTGCTTTCCGAAACCTCCTTCGGGAAGGACTGAGCTTCAGCAACATTCCTTTTCCAATGGTAAGGGTATGTTTTCCCAGTGTTATCCAGTCTTACTGAGTGGTTAGTGCCAAAGCAGCAGTAGCTGGTCTTCTTGTGGTAAGCCCTGGCCTATGCCAAAAAGAAGGGGCACAGGAGGCTTTCACAGGACACTCGAAGGTGCAGTATCTGTGGCCCTTTGGTAGGGATCAGAATGCATAAGTCGTCCGACGTGACATTGAGAGTGACCGACTGAAAGTTAAATCAAGTCACCTTTATTTATATAGCACTTTATACAAAACAGATTGTGTCAAAGAAACTGAACAACATTAATTAGGAAAACAGTGTGAAAGGAAACATCTTGGTTATGTATGTAACCCTTGCACCCTGAATGAGGGAACGTAGATGTCTCATCCCGTTGCCACAGCTTCTGTACCACTGCTGAGAGGCCTGTGCTGCAACGGCTGCCTACTTATACTCAGGATGTGATTAGCGGCAACTGGATAGAATAATCGCATGTCAATGTGCATTTGCTCGTTTAGTTTACAATCAAAGTAGATTGGTCTCTAAGCGAGATCCCAATTCATCAGTCATCAGACATGATGTCTCCGTTCCCTCCATTCCTGAGACATTACCCTAGTGACACCCTTCAATTATTACTTAATAATTTATTACTTATAATTATTTTTAGGGTTGTAACAACATATCAATAAAATAAAATAAAAAATCAATAAAGAAAATACTCAAAAACAGATTTTATTAACAGTCAGTTGGATCAATTTAAAAGTATAAGAAAGACAAAAAAAGTAATTTAAACAAATCAAAGCTATCTTTGCTACTTATCAGGGTTGATGTGTTTGTTTGTTTTTTGTTATTACATTTTAATTTTGTGAGGAAGAACATGCACAGTTACATTTTATATTTTATCTGAAAATAAATAAAAATAAAAAAAGGAATTGAGAATAAATGCATTTTTAAGATTTTTAAATAAATTAATTCAATTTATATCCAAGTTACAAGTTATATTATAAATTAAAAAGCAGTGTTTCAACACAGCAACTGTAACCATTGATTAAATCACCATTAACCATATAATTTATAATCAAATGGCACAACTGAGAAATGCAACAACAAATCTGAATAAAATGTAATATTTAAAAAAATATATAATAATAATAATAATAATAATAATAATAATAATAATAAATACTGATTTTCTATTTTAAAATGTTTTAGAATGCAGTTTATCCCTGTGATAAAAAAACTGAGTTTTCAGCATTATTACTACAATCTTCAGTATGTCACATGATCCCTCAGAAATAATTTTAATATGCTGATTTGCTGCTCAAGAAACATTTCTCATGATAATGTTAAAAAAAAAAATAGTTCAGAGGCAAATATGTGTGATATTTCTCACTTTATTTACTTAATTTGTGGAATGTTGTGCCACATTTAAACTATTGACCAACTGTTTTGTTTTTGCATTGATAATGTGAAAAGCTACCTGTGTTTGCAGGGAAAACCTGGCCCAATGGGAACAAATCGTGCAAGGAGAGGACACGTCTGCGTGGGCTTCCACTGACGAAGCTGAACTGAGCAAAACATCAGACAGTGGACCAGTAAAAGTGGACAATTAAATCCCTGGGACCTGTCCCACAGTGCCTCCTACAGTACACCCTGCCAGACACACTGGACTTCCTATGGACAGTCCCATATCCTGTAGAGACAGAAGAAAGCGCAGAGGGCAAGCAGGGATGGATACATTCAGAAAAAAGAAACACAACATAATGTTACCTCAGTGGGTGATGGAGGCGTACACTCTAATGACATCAGGGCTCCCCCCATTGATGTTTGGGACTCAAGTCCACTCTGTGTGGGATAACTTCAGCAGAATGACAGTACTTTTCCTTAGGAGGTTGCTTCTGCATATTTTTATTTAGATGATTATTTTTATTTATCTCGGTTTCTTTCCTGGTCTTACATTTGAAGAGGCCTTAAATACGAACCTGAGTTACGATCTGGTTGGGTGACTCGTAACTAGAAGATGGTTCGTGTAGTTTAAAATGGTACTTTTTTATCCTGCTGTGGTCACAAATGTTGTACACAAAGCTACTTGAATGGATACATTTTTAAGACAGACAGAAAGAATGTTAAGTTGCAGTTAAGGTGCATGAGGCACGATAAACCCATCGCTCTGGTGGTCTGATGGATGTTTTATATAATATTTTGAGCAAAAATGTTTTGCAGTACTTGAATGAAGAAATACAGCCTATTCTGAATGGAGCTGAAAACAAAAATCCCCTAAAGCGTGTCCTTCCAAATCAAAGAGCTTTTGTGATGGCATAAGTTTCACTCTGAACCTTACGAGAGTCACACACAAGTCACGGTGTTCCTCACTGAGATCTTCAGCATCTTAGAACCTGATGTGAAGTTTAACCCGTTGAAGCTCATAGTGTTATTGACATTTAAAAGGGGTCAAATAAGGAATCAAATGTTTCTCTTTCCTTTGTACCATGAAAACTTACTCACAAAACTATGTAGCTTTATACAGTGCTTAACAAATTAATTAAACAAAACAATTATTGTCATTTATTAGGCAAATAATAATCTGTAACAAATGAATATTCTTTAATCACTTGCTGCTTATATAGCCTATTTTATTTTTATTTTGAATGGCCTCCTTTGGCCTTAATAACAGCTTGCATTTTTGCTGGCATTGTTTTTATGTACTTTTCCACAATCTCTGTTGTTATTGACTTCCACATAGTTTCTAGTTGTTCCCAAAGACTTGCTTTTGATTAACCTTTTGTGCAGTCTATCTTTGTATTCCTATAAACTCCAATAATTAACAATAAAACAAATTAATAAAGCAATAATTATATTTTTGCATTAGAAATGTGACTGTGGCTAAAGAGCTTATACATACTAGGGGATTAACCATTACAGAAACATACAAAAAATTATTTCGGTAATCACCAATACTGTTAGTTTAGTGCAGCTGTGGCACAAACCATACATTGGGTCTAATCAATTTGTTAAGCACTGTATAAGTTGAGCGGAGGACAACAATGACTCTAAAAAGTCTACACACTTTCTTTGTTGGCCATTAGAAGTCTGAAGTGATTAACAGATTGGATTATTGTCATTACTTGAGCTAATGGGCTCTAGTTGTCATTGCCAAGGGACACCAAAGAGTCTTAATCTGCCAATGCTCATTCAATGCAAGTTTTTGACATCAACTGCAGGACACCAGTTGGATGTTCAAAAACAGTAAAAAATGAATAGGGTGAAAAGAGAGGTTGTGAAATGCTAAATTATGATTTTACCAACATTATAATTCAACCTCAAGAGGGAAAAATTATACCATCTCTTTACATCTTCACTATAAGAACTTGTCTGTGTACAAAGAAATTATGACTTAACAGACAGCAGATATGTTGTCATTATTGTTTGCATGAGTGAGTAAGGTTACCCAAAATCTGTTCAAAAAAGAAAATCTACACAACCAAATTGATTGCTTGATTATGCAAACATTCATTATGGAACTATTTCTGATTATTTTCTGATATTTTTTTTTATTCTTATTACTATAAATTATTATTTAAGGTACTACATTTCCACCAAATCTGTAAATGAATTTATACAAAATAAATAAATTATTAAATAAAAAATAAATGACTGAACCTGTAGAGAAATAAAAAGACAAATACTAATACATTCATTAGAGACATGTATAAACATTTTTTTTAGAGGCTGCAGACTTCAATTACATTTCACTAAACAAATGAAAAGTCTGTTGTTATTCTAGTGCTGCATGACCTTCTTTCTTTTTCAGACCAGAAGGAGAGATAATAATAATAATATTTATAAAGTGCTGGTTACGCTTATCCATATAATGGCAATAATATGAATTGCGATCAACTTTAAACATTAAATAAAAAGATCACAGATTGATCACATTTTCCAAATGTTCTGAGGGCATATATGATATGGTTTGGTGAAAAATAATCCAAAATTAAAATTATTATTTTGGTACATTTCTGACTTTGCCCATTGGTTTACTTAAAGAGTACATAATGGCTGAATTTTAATTTCTTGGTGTCCTCTCCCTTTAACTCTGTGGACTAGCCACCTTCAAAATACCCAACCAATCCCATCTTACTAACTAGTGCATCCACCATAAAACCAGACAAACTGTTCCTCTTTCCTAATGTACATAAGATTTCTGCATGTTTGGATTGTTTAAAAGTAATTGGATAGAAATCTTACAAAAATGTTTCCACAACACTTAAAACTAATAATGAGAACAGAAAAATAAACGCATAACATTCCCTTCCACGTTTTGATAAACCATGAGAAGTTCATACTGTGGATTAAAGTTTGTAACTCTCATTCCCAAATCAACATTATTCACAGTCTCCAAAGATTATTGTTTCTGTAAAATTCAAACATTTCTTTACACATAATCAACAGATGAATAATGCGTTGTAATGTCACATTTCTTCACCACTTTATGAGCACATTCTGCTCCAGTTTCTACGGAACAGTCTGTACAAATTTGTGAGAACAAAGAACAGTAACCAATGGGACGGAGCTTATTGAAGGGGCAATTGAAAATGCACCTGACACTGACAATTGCACCTTATGGAGAGTAAGATTTATTTCATCTACATTATAAGTTGTCAAATGCAGACTAAGCTGAATTTCAAGTTGCGACCAAACAAAAATGTTTGCCTCTGTATCTGTAAGATGCACCTGCAGTCCATGTAGAGCTCTGACTGGCCCACTGTAAATACTGCAGGACTGAATGTAATCAATATTGTCACAAACTGCTTCTAGATTCCTGTTCGTTTTTTTTAAGTGTACCAATGGTGTACACCATTGGATATGGGAATGTTAATCAAGGCTTCCAATGGTTGTGTCAGCATGCGACGTGTGTAGAGTGTGTAGAGTTTGGAGATGTAAGCTACATTCTAATGGTGCTATCTTAGGTAGTCGTGCACTTTCTGATCCCATGCGAGTGTGTGTGTGTGTGTGTGTGTGTGTTCACTCTGGAGTAATGCTGCCAACCCAGTTTACTACAGAGTCAGAGTTGAGAGGATCTGTTCAGCACTGCTCGCCTCAGTCACCCAAGATCATGCGCAACCAGTTGTCGTTCCCCTCATATGCACTATGTTTAGAGACTTTTATCTTTGTTATTAATATTATTGCTCCTATTATATTATTATTGACACAATTATTGATTATTCCAATTGTTATTTTGTTAATTGGAGTTCAATTTAAATTAACTTATATTTTTTATACAAAGTTTTGCATTTTTGTTTTGTACAGAACAAATTGTGCATTATGTAATAAAGCAAATGGTCATTTAGAGAGACTGCACACTGTTGCCCGAGATAAATGTCTCAACTCTAAATATATGAGCAGCAGTAATTATTTTTATTAAATATTTCTGCCGAATACAAATTGTGTAATATGTATTTTGCTAATTTTTATGTATGTATGTATGTTTATTTATTTATTTACTTCCTTTGCCATGGATATTGAAATAGAAACAGCACTATGTGCAATTATATGAAATGATGGAATTAATATATAGTATTACACAAAAATAAAGTAGTACATAAACATAAGCCTGTTGTTCAGAATTTTTTTCAGCAGGTGGCAGTGTGTTTTCACACAGGCAAAGTACACCTAGCAAAGTAACACAAAGATTTTACAGTATTGTTCAAAATAATAGCAGTACAATGTGACTAACCAGAATAATCAAGGTTTTTCGTATATTTTTTTATTGCTACGTGGCAAACAAGTTACCAGTAGGTTCAGTAGATTCTCAGAAAACAAATGAGACCCAGCATTCATGATATGCACGCTCTTAAGGCTGTGCAATTGGGCAATTAGTTGAATTAGTTGAAAGGGGTGTGTTCAAAAAAATAGCAGTGTGGCATTCAATCACTGAGGTCATCAATTTTGTGAAGAAACAGGTGTGAATCAGGTGGCCCCTATTTAAGGATGAAGCCAACACTTGTTGAACATGTATTTGAAAGCTGAGGAAAATGGGTCGTTCAAGACATTGTTCAGAAGAACAGCGTACTTTGATTAAAAAGTTGATTAGAGAGGGGAAAACCTATAAAGAGGTGCAAAAAATGATAGGCTGTTCAGCTAAAATGATCTCCAATGCCTTAAAATGGAGAGCAAAACCAGAGAGACGTGGAAGAAAACGGAAGACAACCATCAAAATGGATAGAAGAATAACCAGAATGGCAAAGGCTCAGCCAATGATCACCTCCAGGATGATCAAAGACAGTCTGGAGTTACCTGTAAGTACTGTGACAGTTAGAAGACGTCTGTGTGAAGCTAATCTATTTTCAAGAATCCCCCGCAAAGTCCCTCTGTTAAAAAAAAGGCATGTGCAGAAGAGGTTACAATTTGCCAAAGAACACATCAACTGGCCTAAAGAGAAATGGAGGAACATTTTGTGGACTGATGAGAGTAAAATTGTTCTTTTTGGGTCCAAGGGCCACAGGCAGTTTGTGAGACGACCCCCAAACTCTGAATTCAAGCCACAGTACACAGTGAAGACAGTGAAGCATGGAGGTGCAAGCATCATGATATGGGCATGTTTCTCCTACTATGGTGTTGGGCCTATTTATCGCATACCAGGGATCATGGATCAGTTTGCATATGTTAAAATACTTGAAGAGGTCATGTTGCCCTATGCTGAAGAGGACATGCCCTTGAAATGGTTGTTTCAACAAGACAATGACCCAAAACACACTAGTAAACGGGCAAAGTCTTGGTTCCAAACCAACAAAATTAATGTTATGGAGTGGCCAGCCCAATCTCCAGACCTTAATCCAATTGAGAACTTGTGGGGTGATATCAAAAATGCTGTTTCTGAAGCAAAACCAAGAAATGTGAATGAATTGTGGAATGTTGTTAAAGAATCATGGAGTGGAATAACAGCTGAGAGGTGCCACAAGTTGGTTGACTCCATGCCACACAGATGTCAAGCAGTTTTAAAAAACTGTGGTCATACAACTAAATATTAGTTTAGTGATTCACAGGATTGCTAAATCCCAGAAAAAAAAAAATGTTTGTACAAAATAGTTTTGAGTTTGTACAGTCAAAGGTAGACACTGCTATTTTTTTGAACACACCCCTTTCAACTAATTGCCCAATTGCACAGCCTTAAGAGCGTGCATATCATGAATGCTGGGTCTTGTTTGTTTTCTGACAATCTACTGAACCTACTGGTAACTTGTTTGCCACGTAGCAATAAAAAATATACTAAAAACCTTGATTATTCTGGTTAGTCACATTGTACTGCTATTATTTTGAACAATACTGTACCTGAACATGTTACACAAGTGTCCAAATAGCCCATCTTACCTTTGAATGTATATCATGAACAACTACGGGTAAATCAGCTTCAGCTTAATTTTCTTAATTAAGATCAACATTATGTTTACAACTATAATTATTCTGGATGACATGAAAGGTTTTCATTACATCAGGGTGTGTGTCTTACCACATTTTAACAGCAGGGGAAACATGGTAAGCACATAAAGCTATGCAAAAAGAAAAATAAAAAAGTTATTTTTAATATAGGACACAAGAGTGAATCAGAACTGCTTTTATAAAGAAACTTTTGAAATCCAGGTGTGAGATAAACTACTAATCATAGCTTCAGTGCTGAAGCTGTGAGCAATCCATTCTAAATCTTTTGTGCTTACCGGCATCTATTGGCCAAACAAAACTCTTGTTCCTTAAAGGAGGGAATGGAGACGTCACGTCGGTAATGCCTGACAAATTGAGATCTCGCTTAAAGAGACCAATCCACTTCGAGTGTAACTCAATGAGCCAAAGCACATTGGCATGTGGTTATTGCATCCAGCTGATCACAGCGTGAGCATAATTAGGAAGCAGGTGTAACGCACACCAGGTTTACGCTGTGGCACAGCAGCTGTGGCGATGAGACGTGATCTCTCCGTATCCCCTCTCAGGGAATGAGAGTTACATACATAAACTGAGATGTTCCCTTTAATTCGGTCACTCTCGACGTCACGTCAGTAATGACTGACAAATTGGGATCCCTACCAAAACCCCATTAATGTTGCCCCTTCCAGTGTCTTGTGCGAATATCCTTTGCCCCCCTTCTCAGTGTAGGCCGGGCTCACAACAAGTAGGTTAGTCACTGTTGTCATAGTCCTACTCACTCATTGAGACTGGACAACACTGAGAAAACATAACCGTTCCACTTGAAACAGGAACATTGCAAAAGCCTCATCCTTCCTGAAGGAGGTTCGGAAGCACATATGAACACCTGTTTAGGTACATGGGAATGATTAGAGGTGATTGTAGCTTTCTTGGGAAATGGCAGAAAGCCTGCCGGAGAAACACAGGCTCTGAGGCTATTCCGTATACTTTACACATATGGGATCCACTTAGGTCCCTACGTATGGAACCAAGCCCTCTACCGGTTCTCAGAGATTCATTGAGTGAGGGCCTGGCTCTGGACATTCTGCCACGTCTGGCTACCGAAGCTCGAAAGGTCTACAGTACAAACTCTCTGGAGCGGTTTTAGCAAGCCACCACTTATCCGGGTCTCTCAATGCTTCTACCCATTTGAGGTGAGAACACAGGAGGATACCAGCTCCACACAAAGGCTATAGAATCTAGCAAACACGTTTGGGGGTCGTCCAGCCTGCAGCTCTACGAATATCATCAGTGAGGTGCCATGAGCCAGCACCAAAGTAGAAGCGAGCAGGGCAACCCCTGTGCCTGATAAGCCATGGTGGTGGCGACTACTCTCCAGTAAGCTATCCGCTGTTTAGAATTGTCATTCGCCTTCTGCCAGCCTCTGTAACAGACAAAGAGTCCCATCTACGTTCCTTCTTAAGTCTCGGATGGGCAAAGCTAGACCCAGCCTGCCTCCTCTGGGGGCAGTGCTTGCAGGTCACCACCTGATCCGTGAAGGGATTAATGGGAACCTTGGACACATAGATGGGCCGGGGCCTCAGGATTACCTGGGAGTCAGCCGGCCCAAACTCAACGCACAATTTGTTGACCAAAAATGCTGGCAGGTCCCTTACCCTCTTGATGGAGGCCAGTGCAAGCAGGAGCAGGGTTTTCATTGACAAAAACTTCAGTTCAACTGACTGCAAAGGCTCAAATGGGCCCTGCTGTAAGAAGGTATAGAGGTGGGGTAGGGAAGATTAAATCTTTTCATCCCCCTAAGGAACCTGATGACCATGCTTACCTACCTACTTCACTTCCACAGGGTCGTGATTGGCAGCAATTCCAACAACATAGACTTTAAAGGTGGAGGGAGACAGCCTTCACCCCAACCCCTGCTGCAAAAACTATGCACGGCTCTGATCAGGCATATTCTATGAGAAGAACACCACTCGATGAACCGGTTCCACTTCTAGACGTAAACTTGTCTTGTGGATAGTGCTTTAGTACCAAGTGATGCTGCAGTGATGGTATTAACTACCCCCTGGGGTAGGTCACGTAGAACCTCTGCATCAAGTCCAAGGACCAGACATGAAGTTTCCAGAGGTCTGGACGCAGGTGCCTTCCTCGGAGAAATCTGCCAGGGAAGGTGCTGTTACGAAGAACATTAGATTTCGGGAACCAGGTCCATGTGGGCCAACCCACATAACAAACGGACTTGGCCCAAATGTGGCCTCAAGCTGGCACTGCTGGCCTCCTGTCAACAATGGCATGTACCCTTTCAGCCAGAGCTGGGCCATGTGTGGCAATGGTGGCACGGCGTGGATCACGGCAAACAATATGAGGGCCGATTGTTGGTGGGAGGAGTGTGGACCAAATCAGGCTGAGATCTGGCAGCATATTATGTGACCCATGATAAAAAAAGATAAATACAATATTGCATGATAATGGTTAAATGATCACACACACATTTTAATGAAGTGTAGTATTGTTAAAATGTAGTCTTTGAAATGGCAAGTCAAAACAGAATGAAACATTATAATTCCAAAATTAGGCAAATCAGTCAAGTAAATTAAACTGTGCTTAATTATAATTGTATTAAATTGTATATTATTATTCTTGGTACAAAAAATCTTAGAATCCTTACGTGAAAAGAGAGAGAGATCATTTAACCATTATCATGTAATATTTAGTTGGTTTACCATGGGTCACACACTGATCTATAATAGAGAGTGGGGGCACATCATTTTTATTAGTATGCTGTCATGCACAAGCATTAAATAAAATGATCATGAAAGTATCTTATTTTTTATTTAAATCCTCTGTATCCATGTGATGCTTGGTGTGAGAAACAGTTTGAAATCACGTTTGAAATCAGTGACATTGCAGTCCATGTGATAAGAAAGTGTGTGAACAACTGCACATCAGCAGCAGACACACCTCTTTAACAACTATACAGCATAAGTGCATACTGAAGAGATTAATAAATGTCAGTCAAATATTAATAATGTACAAACCTAGTGTTCTAAATCCAAATAAACAACCTCATATTTTCAAAGAGAATCCATTCAACTCTTTCCAAACCTTTAGCCTGTTATGTCTTTTCTGACTAAACTAACTTTTATGCTTCCCAAAAATATCAAAAAGAATTTTAATTTCAGAAATTAAAAACATTTTCACCATACATTAGATTCGGGTCTCTGTAGTGTATTTCGTTTTAAAATATATTAATACTATTATATTAATACACAGGACAAAGAAAATAAATGGCATGTTATTGAGCCATAAATCTTATCATAGCCTTGCAATCCAGTATTACTTCATTCATGCAATCAATATGCCTCACAGAAATTTTGTTTAACCAAAAAGATGAGCACGATATAGGATTTTAAGAATACTAATAGTCTGTCAATAGTTGAAACACAAGAACTAGATAAAATTATTGTGTGAGAGAAGAAAGCCTTTTCCAGGCAAAGTGTGAACTGCAGGTAATCAAAAAAAAAAAAAAAAGTTGATTACAAAGGGTGAGTGTGACTCAAGCAGAGAACAATCCTCAGCAAGAGATTGGACCTTACCTTTAACCTTAGCACCAATCAATGCCTTGCTGTCTGCTTGATCTAATCACAGGTCAAAGTCCCTTCCACGAGGCTCTATCAGCAAAGTCTATTTGTGCTGCTCACTCTTTCTTCTAAGCCCTTTGGCTTTATCGGTCTCCCCTTCTTCTTGGACCCTACAGACCTCATAGGACCCAGGGCCACATCATGTTTCTACGTCCGTTGACACTGCTCCTGCTATGTATCTCCACATGCTTGGCTGCCACCCTTATCCAGGCTTCTGATGATGCAGCTGCAATGGATTCTCCAGCTGACGGGTCTGTTTTACCTGAAGCTCAGGCTGGTGAAACCCCAGATGTTCCTGCAAATGGGGAGAACCAGGCAGAAAACATTTTGATGGCAGATGCCCCTTTAGAGGGAAAACCTGCAGAGACCCAGAGCTCCACTCAAGAATCGGAGGATGAGTTGGACTGGGGTTTCGGTTCTATCAGAGGGAGTTTCCAGGCAGTGAATGGGTATTTTGACTCCTTACTGGAGCTGATGGGAGGTCGGGATGGTGTATGTCAGTACCGCTGTAGATATGGTAAGTGAAACAGTATTTGTGTTTTAGTGGAATAGTCTTTGTATTTTATTCTTTGCTCTGTGTGCATTCTAAAAACTTTTAAGATCTCTATCACACTGTATGCTTTGGGCGAAGACTTTAACCTTTCCTTCTGCTCTAGAATGAAAAAGGATGTGAGTCTGTACATTAAAAGCTCAGAAAAAGTATTTCAATCTCCAAAAAGAAGCATACATACTTTTAGTATATGCTTTTTTTTTTGCTTTTTGCTTTTTTTTAAAGCTTGGCAGATGTAGTCATTATAAATTGTCACGGAAATGAGAAGATTGTGTACTGTGTATTCTTCAAAACTTTTCGTTCTGTGTTTCCAATGGAAAAACAACAACAGTAAAGAAGGTGAATAATGACTGAATATGCATGAATATACAGCTAATTGAAAGAAATGTTTATTGTTCTTTACCCTCTGCATATAGTGTTTATAACTGACTCTACTAATGCAAAACTAAATACATTAGAATTTAATTTAATGATTTGAGAATAATCATTTAAATGCAAAAGGGATCATTCACAGGACATGGCTCTCTATCGGCTTTTTAAGTAAAACATGCCCTCACTGATCTGTTCTCACTCCTCATGTTGACTGACATGGTGTGGCATTGAGCAAGACGATCACACCATTCTGCTGATGACAGTAAAGAATCAGAGCATTTCATATGTTTATGCCTGGGAAATTAGGGAGCACTTTATTTATCTCCTGACTCTTTTATATTACTGATTTATTTCTAGAATGTCAGACTTGCTTGTTTTTGCTTAGCCTTTGACTGTTAATTGAGTACAAATTAACTTAATTAATTATCAAACATGGAAATCTTTTCACCCTACAGGACATACTGTAGCAAGAAAATCTCACTTGCTTATAATACTTCTTGGATAAATTAACACCTATGAGCCATATATGTTTAATAAATGATTAAACAGCTTAAAAAAAACTGTCACATAGAAATGAATGACGTATATCATGATAAAAAAATAAAAAAATAAAAACCTTGATCATAAATATTTCACATTTACTGACGCTGGAGTTACCTAGGGTTCTGTTTTAGGACCTCTGCTGTTTTAATTCTATTTGTTACATTGAAGTAATTTTATGAACAAATTTGTAAAGTTTTGAATAGCTATGCAAGCGATACACAACTGTACCTTCAGTTCAATCGGAAGATCACATTTCCACAATAGATACTTTTAAATAAATGTATAAGAAAAGTATATATACTGAATGAACTGTAGTGGGTAAATAAAATCGGAGAGAACAACATGGGTTTTATATGTTTAGATTCAGTTTTTTGCATGGTACCTTTTATTTATTTTAGGTAACCAAAGTTGAATACTGTAACTTATGAAACAGTGTGAAGCCAAATTAGTCCAGAGTCATCCAGGAAAATATTCATGGAAAACTATGTTTTTGGTTCTTTATAAGTGGACCCACTTATAATGCAATGTGTAACTGCTTCTGATTTTCTCCCACATAAAGCTCTCAAAGCTACTGTTATATTAAATATATTCCAATAAAGGTCAACAACAACTTTATGTTAATCACATATTAAAGATATGATATATTATAAAGTATTATTTCTGTTTTTCAGGTAAAGCTCCTCAGCCTCGTGTTGGCTATCAAATGCCAGAGCCTGATGGTTGTAGCACCTCACTGCTTGGCTTCCAGGTACCTAACAGTGTATGTGTCTTTTTATTTCTACTAACATTAAGCAATGCCCAATCTGTCACCTTGAAGATTTGATACTGTTTGTTCTGTCCCTATGCATGACCTGTGGGAATCCTGCTAATGAAATGTGGACTGGTCAATTAATCAAAGTTATATATAAAATATCCATCCAAAACCACCTCTTAACATTTAAGTTTCATACATTTTGTATCTGATACTTGATAAAACAGAGACAGCCCTGCATGTTTAATGGAGAAAAGCACTGACCGATGACTTTAGGGTTCAAAGTACAGTGAAATTTCTATACAATAATGCTTGCCTTCAAAAATGCTTGTAGATATCTCACTTCCAGGTTAGTGGTAAGTAAACTAGATACTCTTTTCATTTATTACAACTTATCTGGTTGCACTTTCATTTAGGGACCAATTCTCAGTAACTACTAACTATGACCTCTGTCTCAATAAAGTCCTAATTTAATGCTTATTAATAGTAAGTTTAGGTATGGGGTAGGATTAAGGGATCTAAACTCTGGTCATGCAGAATAAGCCATTAATACGTGCTTTATAAGTAGAAATGAATAGCCAATATGAAAATATGCGTTCTAATAAGCAACTAGTTAATAGTGAGAATTGGTCCCTAAACTAAAGTGTAACCCATTATCTCAACTAATGTAAATATAATATAGTATTATATAATATTATGTAATAGAATATAATAGAATATATACATTTCAAATAAACCCCTAACTGTGACAAACGTAGTTTGATTGTTTCACATCAGACTCAGTCAGTGGGTGGTTCTCGGCCATAGTAGGTTGCAATGTGGACTAATGACATTAAGTTAAAAGTCTGGGTCTGCGTGACTAGTATTGCACAGGCCAGCACAATTTCAGATATGGTGGTCCTAAATTGAGAGACTAGCACAGACGAGGTGAACATCCAAAAGGTTGAGTTTGGCATTCAGCCAAAGCGCTGATGGGACTTCTGTCAGGAAAGAGGAACGCAAGTGTGCCGATTACTTTCCACACAAAGACTCATTGACAGCCCTCTGTGCAATTTCTGGATCTTGAATAAATTTCAACTTTGAAGTTAAGCTGTTCAATCAGAAAGCAATCCTCCTCTATGGGTGACAAATGTAATTCTCTTCTTGTTTCAACTTTACGAAATACGACGCGACTCTAACCATGCTCCTTCAATGCATCCCTTAAATAACCTTGGCTATAACTAAGGCAGGAGTCTTTAACTTTTTCACGGCAAAGATTGACACATTTGATAGATATTGTTTAAAATTGTATGATGCATTTAATTCCTGGCATATATATATATTATAGTTTGGGTAGTACCATACATACACACTCTTCATTAATTCATTTTAATGTGAGAGGGACGTTGAAAGGATGAAGTCACATAGCCTGTTCCATTTTTTGTGACTAACAAGTTCTTTCTGTGTCTGAGCTGCATTTGGTTGTTTGTGTTTTAACAGTGAAGTGTGAATTTTTTAAAGCTCATGTTCTGCAATTTGCTGTTACTCTACAGTTTGATATGGGTGTCCCGGCCATGACCAAATGTTGTAATCAGCTAGACATTTGCTATGAAACCTGTGGCTCTAACAAGTACCGCTGTGACACCAAATTCCGCTGGTGCCTCCATAGCATCTGTGGTGACCTGAAGAAGAGTCTGGGCCTCATGTCAAAAGTCGAAGGTATGGAACACACACACACACACGCTATATTTAATTATTATTTTTACAACAGATCTTTTACAACAGATCCATTATCTATTATGGTTAACCAATATTTTTGATTGTTTACATGGATTGTCATTTGCAATAGCACTTTTGTACACCAGACAAATTCCCATCATGGCCTTTTTCTCCCACAGCCTGTGAGACCTTTGCAGACACAATGTATAACACTGTGTGGACTTTGGGCTGCAGGCCCTTCATGAATGGCCAGAGGGCATCCTGCTATTGTGAAGGAGAAGAGAAGGATGAACTGTGAAGACCTACAAACCAAAAAAACACACCACCTTCAACACATATAAACACTTTACATGTTTAAACTACTCCACACTAGGGGTCAGTATTAGGATGAATCTCATTAAGACACACATTGGTCACATTTCACTAGAAAATTGAAAAGAAACTTTTCAGCAGATTTACTGCAATGCACAACAGTGTTGGTTGTTATTGGATTCTCATTAGTTTAATATAGTTATTTTATTTATCAATATTATTATTATTTTATATTAATTGTAATTATTATCAGCATACATTAAATGTGGTATATGACATGCTACTGCAATGTATACATGCTATTCATTTACATTTACCAATTTAAATAAAATATTTGCAACAAAAGATCATGTTTTTTTTTTTTTTTTTTTTTTGCATAATCGCAATGACAGTGTTGTAGAAATTAGACTAATCTTCCTAAAAATGTCACAAAGTAAGCAAGCAAACATTCAAACAACTGTATTGATCCTAAAAATAGAAATTTTCATCCATATTTTGTTTTTGGTGGGGGGGTGGTTGCCTTTACATAATCTTGACAAGTTCGCCTGCTAACCCTTGAACTGGTGTTAGTGGGTTAGTTTTAGTTCAGCAAAAACTAAAAAAGAAATAAATAAATAAAATTCCCTAAATAAATTAAATAAGTTACAAATAAATAAATAAAATAAATAACAAATAAATAAATAAAATATCTTCCTGACTAATACAAAAAAAAAACACAAAAATAATGTAATGTGATTGTTTAGACCATAAGAAAAGGCAAAAATAACCTTTTCGAAAAATTATATTTTATTCATATGTAATGCCATGACCCCTGTAAAGGACACCAGGACATTAAAAAGTCCTGTTTAAGAAAATAAAAATAATTGTCGGCCATTTTTGATGACCAAGGACAGGGAGTGGTCATGGGGAAATTTCCAAACATTTGGTATCTCTGAAAAGCCGTGAATGTGCTCTGTACAGAACATCCAGACTTAAAACTGTGACGTAAGGTCTCAGAGAGAAATTCACTAAAATAGAATTTCCTCTGCAAAACAAAATTTAAATTAATAGTTAATTTCCTAACTAGCATTGTTTTATGCAGAAATAATCAAAATGTTATGAGGGTTGAATCTCAGTAGGGTAGTAATATTAATGCAAATGTGTGATTTTCTGAATATCATGTGCTGAAAACTGAAATGTTCACCAAGTAGTTTTATTTGGGTTTTGTTTTAAAAGTAAATAAATGCAGAATGGGTGTTGAACAGTAACACAGGAATGGTTATTGCACTATGAGAGATAATATGACTACAGACTGTGACAAAAAATAATTTTATTGGCTTTAAAATCATTTTATTTACCTCAGTAAAATGTGTATGCAAATTAGACATTCAAAACTGTCAAAGCTGAAATACCTATAGGCTTATACTGCATGCACAATACATCACCTAGATGCATGCACATAGAAAGACATTTATTTCTAGTGAGGCAGATGAGCTTCATATAGTAAATATAACTGTCAAAAGTAGTGGAAAGAAGCAACTTATACAACTCATAAATGTAAGCTTACTGCATACAATGTATGCCGTATGGATGTGTTGTAAGGAAGTAAAGTAGCCTGTAGATGGAATTGTGGGTAAGTGATTTCATAGACGTGTGGTCTCATGGATCTGGCAGTATATGAATGGGTCCACTGGACAGTACATGTTGCTCTTGGTGTTGATCAGTCCAGAGATCTCTCCTCAAACGCATTCAGCAGCGAGATTCCTGTTGTTCCTACCCACACACCAGCAAACGTCTATGAAGAAACACCTCCTAATACACACACAGTATTAATAATAGCTGGTCCATTAGCACATAAAAGCACATTCATAGGACAAACCAGGCAGCTGAATTTCCCAGCATGCACCTGTTCCCTACTCACTCTGTTGTCCTTAACAATGAACTTGAAGACAGGGACCTGGTAGTGTTTGGAAAGCTGGTCTTTAGCCGCAAGCTGATGCACCGTATCATCTGAAATGTAACTGATAAATATAAGGCCATTAAAGGCCAATTGCTCATCAAGATACTATGGATAAATTGTACCACAACCTCACAGATATGACACTGAAAACAAGGGTGCCCTGAGAAATCACGCCTGCCTCTGTGACAGCCCTAGGGGCTAAACACAGGTATCAAACTGTCAGGGGAGCCACCCAATCAGAACACACTATTTGCTTCTTTAATCTGTTAGGTTATCTGCTAAAGTATTCAGGTTTTGGAGAGAAATATTGTGGTAGAAGGGTTAGGGTGATCTAATTCTGTGGCTTGTTGAACTAAGCAAAATGTCTGAAATCACTTATAGCAACAGTCATGGAGCATGCAGAATGGTATTGAGTGTACAGAACAATATGCCTTCATATTTTAATTATTTTAAATACCTACCCATCTTTGATAAAGTAATATTTTAAGGCTTGCTCAGCTTTGGGGCCAGGTGTGGCCAAAACAGTTGTGCAGACTGGGCAGGTAGCTGGTGCCAACAATTTTGTCCTCAATGACCTGGAGAAGAGGATAAGGAAGATGATGATTTTCCACTACATTCCTAGAGAACTATCAATTCTTTTATAACTCAACATGTAATGGTATTCACCACCTATTTTACTTCAGTAATGAAAGAATGAGGATAAATATGGAAGCTAGGATTTGATTTTATCCATTAGGGTTGGATTCTGAAAAGTAGGTGTTACAGATCCAGACCTGGATGCAAGCTTCAAATTTTGAAGGAACATTATTGGCAAGTACTTTTGAGGAGAATTTTTGACCAGAATGAGGGTCAAGTTCACCCTCTGCAACATCACAGTATTCCCCAGTTCTTTCTGGCTCTATTATAATTGGCTATTATTGCCATAAGTTGCATCACATTAAAAAATGCTTTATGGACCTCTTATGCATGACTGATCCATAATTTTTTCCTGGACCACAGAACCACATGTTTTCAGACTAAAGTGGAGGTTAATGTGGGTGCCATTGGAAATGCTCTGGCAGGAAGTGTTAGATAGGAAGCATTCAAGCCCTCCCACCAAGTCTTTGGGAACCGAGACCTGTATGGAACTAGGATCACACTGCACAGGGACTGCACACAAAACACACAAACAAACAAAACGTCAAAGTGAAATCTACAAACCCTTGACAGAAAAGGGGCAAAAGGCAAGAAAGATAAGTTCAGCTCACCCTGACAGGTCGGTTTGTCATCTCCCAACATCAGACCCTGGGGACAATGACAGTAATATGAGTCGTCCTCTGAGGAGCATCCATGACTACAGCCTCTATTTACGTTGTCACAGCCAGCAGTCTGTACACAGAACCACAGAAACCACAATGCATTGAAAGTCTACCCATATTCAAGATGTTCTGTTTTACCATGTTCTTACCTTTACAGCTCTTCTTGTCCACGTCCAGTATTTTACTTGGTCCACACTCACAACGACGAGAGCCCTTGGTGTTGATACATATTTGTGCACATCCTCCATTGTCTTTCTCACATTTGTTCATTGTTCATTACAGAATTTGGAGTTGACACCTTTCTCTAACCATTTTGTGAAGTAGGGCTGCTTCATCTACCATGTTCCTTCTGCAAATTAAGGAAGGGTTTGAGAGGTCTAAACCTTGCAATTAGGGCTTGAATCCCCCAGGCCCCCAAGTCCAACTAAAAGTTGGAACGTCTTTTTATTTTATTTTTTAAAAGTGTGTCAGAGTGTGTAGAATACTTGGGCCCATACCATGGGTGTCCAATCCTGCTCCTAGAGAACGTCCTGCTCCAACAAAGCCTGAATTAGTGTTACTAAGTCTCCAGTATTACTACGGAATTGGGCTAATTTGACACTTTTGCCACTTTTTTTTGCAGGTTAAGGCAATCACAAGGAATGTAATTTTGATGGAGGGGACCTCCAAAAGATGGGAAAACCATAGAAAAATTGCTATTAGGGTAGTTTTGAATTGCAATTAGTCTGTTTTTGTTTCGCAGACCTGGCAACCTTGGCAACCCTGTCCTGGAGTGTTCTAGTAATCCTGAAGACCTTGATCTGCTGCTTCAGGTGTGTTTAATTATATTGGAGCTAAATCTGCAGGACCTCCAGGAACAGGATTGGACCCCCACACCCTATACAGTCTTGCCATAAACTTCTATTTATCCTTTGCCTCTAGCTGTTCACATATCCTTAATTGTGAACATAAGTTACACATCTTTCTGAGAGGTAACTATAGCAACAGCTCCAGACATGAGCATTTTGTCTTCGAGGAAAACTTCAGCAGATTGTATCCTGAACATTACCTACAGAAATTACTTTAAAAAATGTTCCCCTTGAAAGCTGCTGCATAATTAGCATTTTTCACTATTAAAAGCATTGATTTTGCTGGCTGACTTTTTACAGTACTGTACATTAGTGGATTGTTTCTCAATTTCACCTTTCAACAGTCTTGAGGTCTCCACTCTCAGTCTATCCAGAAAATAATTATTCTGCTCTATAAGCATTGTCTTGGCCAGGCTTGTTACTCACCCAGACATGTCTGTGCATCAGGGCCTAGAATCGTTCCCCTCAGAACAGTGGCATTCTGTCTCGACAGGACAGTCAGCTCCGTTACACTCCCCCTCATCACATATGTCATAGAAAACTATGGCGACACACATAACAAAACAGTCTGATGGAAGTCTGATTTATCCAGTGTGTTAGAAAGACCCAATGAGGCAAGAGGGAGATTTACGGCCAGAGTAGACGTGGAAGCAGACAGATGGTCGGGGCAGGCGGTAGACATAGTAACCTTTAGCACATGCCTTCACATCCACACTAGCTGTCTAGTGACAGCAGTTATTATTGAAGCTAGCACCTGCAGGGAGGGTGACATGCCGTCACTAGGCTGAGGGTGACTGCCATTCAGCCAGATGGGGGCATGTGTACCACAGTGGTTCTCCTTGATACAGAAGATTGGCATAGCATCCCCAGCCATTTCCTGCTTTGATTCTGATTTTCAAGCTCTCAATTTGATTTATTGGAGTATGTTTTGCTTATAATAGCAAAACAAACAACTGCAGTTGTTTTGCTATTATAAAGATTTTATAATAGCAAAACAATTGTCCCCCGACAACTCTGGTCCTCCTGTACTAGACTCACTGTTCGTGCCTCTGGTAATGCTCTTGCAAATTAGTAATTCCTATTTTTTGTACTATTCATTAAAAGAAACCATTTGTTTTGAGGATCAAGATATTTACCTTTATTTATTTATGTATTTGTATTTAATAAAACTAAACTTGTCCAGCTCATAAGAGTCATTAGTTTGTGAATTGAACTGTCTACACTAGCTTGCCTTCTGTATATTTATTGTACTTAAAGCCTGAAAGGACAACTTAAATTAAA
Source organism: Carassius auratus (assembly GCF_003368295.1). NCBI lineage: Eukaryota > Metazoa > Chordata > Actinopteri > Cypriniformes > Cyprinidae > Carassius > Carassius auratus. The sequence goes on along the minus strand of NC_039255.1, from coordinate 21,664,979 downwards.
GAAGTTTATTTTCATTATTTTTACTGCATACATTGTTTACTGTATCACGTTTATTGCAGTATTGTAATTAACTGAAATATAATTTTTTTAATCCGTGGTGACACTTAACCTACAACTTACTTTACCAGCAAGCTTCATTTGAAAGAAGAACTGGTCAGCAAGTTGTACCAGTTTTTATGCTCTGTTGGTGATCATGAGCATGCATCTACTTGTTAAATAATATCTGTCAGTACAAAACCCTTTTCCTTCAGGTGGATGGCAGCTTTCAAAGAAAGGATAATCAATACTCTACACTGCACCCTTCTTTACACTCTCAAATGAATTAGGTCCTCATATGAAGTTAGGCTGCTCTGCTGGGCCATGTGGAAATGAAAAATGATGCAACATAAGACATGAAAGACCATTAGTCAGGAAGCGGCAGCAGCTTGATGAGGCATGGAGAGAGAATCCTTTCCACAGTAAATTATCACCTCAGAAAACAAAGCCACTGTAAGACTTGAACTGCATGACACTCTGATCTTCTGAGATACAGACACAGACAACAGTATCAACTGAATTGTCTCAAGTCGACTTGTATAATGGTCTCAATCTTGCAAGAAGCAGACTAAAAGGTGATACAGATCCTATGATTGTATATTTTACTCACTGTAGAGGGTGTGTCATTTCCTAGTGTTTTTCATGCTAATTACCACCTGCAAACTCTCAACATCTAGCCCTGTGTTCCATTTGGAAGGGCTCATCCCTATTATTAATAAATAATAATTTGTTACATTTATATAGCGCTTTTCTGGGTACTCAAAGCGCTTTGCATGAAAGGGGGGAATCTCCTCAACCACCACCAATGTGCAGCAGGTGGATGATACGACGGCAGCCATATTGCACCAGAATGCCCACCACACACCAGCTTATTGGTGGAGAGGAGACAGAGTGATGAAGCCAATCAGTGTATGGGGATTATTAGAAAGCCATGATGGTCAGAGGCCAATGGGGAAATTTGGCTTCTGGAATTTTTAATGACCACAGAGAGTCAGGACCTCAGTTTAATGTCTCATCCGAAGGATGGTGCTTTTAACAGTATAGTGTCCTGGTCATTACACTAGGGCATCAGGATCCACACAGACTGCAAGGTAAGAATCTGCACAAAAGATTATGGGAGCCCAAAGTGTCCATCAGTTGTATCCTTTGAAATCCTTCAATTTCAAAGGGATTTTAAAGTGGCCAGTTTTGAGCACTTCAGTTTGGTATGCCCTTCAAAATGGCGCCATGATGGTTTTCACTCCGAAGTTCACTTTGGTTTATTATCCTGTTTGGAATGCACCGCAAAACTTGAGCAATGCAAATTCTAATTGTGAGTTCCTGTCTCCATTTGGGGGATGTTTGTCTTGGTCTGAATACTTAAGGAAATGTTGCAAGAAGATCAGGGCTCTTCTGTAACCAGATGAGACTGTAGTGTGGTGTGTTTATACACTCCATACTATGTAGTTTTCAAGGTCAAGTATGCATCTTTTACACTAAAATCTAACTTCGAAAATTGGATATATTGTACTGATTTGATATCTCTGACTGATTCTGTAATCAATCAGAACACCCCACAACAATCTAAAATCACAGAGGTGACTATTGTCAAGACAATAGTAAATACTGTAGTAATAATTCAGCTGAAATCAGTTCATCATTGATTCAGTTTGGTTCAATAACTTTAAAGTCCATCAATTATGGAAGGAGTTTAATCTATAAAGCAGCTTTATACTGACTTGTAAACCGGATGGCAGTGTCCTTTAGAATGAAACTCAAATAAGCTCATATAGTATAGTACATCTATAGTACAGTGATATAGTACATCTCCCAGAATCCCCTATCTTCCCACCCAACACTAGTCAACCGTATTCAGCTGCTGACTCCACTTAAAGCAATGACAACAGTGCAGATGTAGAAAGTGTATTAAGAGATTCTGGAGTTTCATCTTTTGCTTTTTATTGAACATCTTATAGGTGTTTATAAATCAGACTATATGCACAGCAGTTTAACACTAGATTCATCCACCCACTTCACATCTTTAAGCCATACCATTTTATTCTTATTTCTTTGTAACTTAACATTCCAGAGTCATCTCTTTACTGTTTCTATAAAATTACCAAGCACCAAATCAGCACATTTGAAGAATTTCATAAGAATTATGTACAAGGTTTTCATGCACAGGAGAAATGGCTGCTGAAAATGGGGCTTTAAGTGGACTAGAAGTGCCACTTAAAATAAAATGAAGGAATCGGTTATCAATCTGTCAATCTATTACATATCTAAACTGACAAATAAATAGACATTGAAAACTGTAAAAACAGTCAATTGTGTAGTAAAATTGTAACAATAAATTAATGGACAAATATGAAATTAACAAGTAACCAGTTCTTCTTATTAACCAGTTGCTTATTAGCATGCCTATTATTAACACATTGGCTGTTTATTAGTGCATATAAAGCACATAGAAGTCGTAGTGAACTGCTGCGCTGATAAAGTCTCATGAACACACAGAAATTTACCACCAAGTCAGGATTATTTGCTAAATAATGTGTTATATTTCAGTTTGTTTACCTTATCCAAACATTATTGTATACCCACAGAAAATACAGCACAGAAACGCAATGGACCACTCTGTGATATCTTTGCGTCTTTTTTAAAAGTTTGATGTCAACCACCATACTCTGCCATTATATGAAATATAATATATATATATATATATATATATATATATATATATATATATATATATATATATATATAAATACATTTTTCATAGATTATTCAAAATAGAAGGTGCTACAGGTGTGGAACAATGTGTATAAATAAATTTTGACAGAATTTTCAGTTTTGGGTCAAGTTTTGATATTTTCTCATTTTACCTGATAAAAAGATATGAAATTATCCTGATATTTGTTTGTTTGTTTTTTGCAGGAGCACTTTTGTGATGCTGCAAATGGGAGTGGATATCTTGCTAGCTAAAAACTGCAGAGAAACGCATCTCGTTGTGCTGAAAACAAAGAGACTACTCCAAGGAGGTTCAAACGCCATTAGCAAAGACTTCAGTGATCATTAACATGCATTCAGCGTTGCCTTGTTTCCTGTTCCCTTGTTGCTTAACAACTGGTTGAGTGTCAATTTTAACTCTATGGGACTTAAATTCACTCTTTAAAATTTGCAGTGTCCATATTCTGCATCCATAATCCTACCCAATACCTAATCTTTACAATTACCTTACTAACTATTAACCCTTTAGGCGCCAGGATTTTTTGGAAAAAATTGAGAAAGTATTAAATTATTACTATATTACTACACTATATAGTAGTAAAACACATGTGAACAGTAGGCTACTTTTTGATAAAATTCATCGGTAATATTCAGGAAATAATAAATATTGAATGGATGTTTGAACATATTTGCAAGTTTTTTTTTTTTTTTTTTTTTTTTTTTTTTTTATGGGTTTTTAATGAGAGGCTTCATAACAGCAAGTTTGACGGGTTTTGGGGACATATCTTAATGCCAATGATGAATTAATAATAGTCAGTAGAGGATCTATGACTTCTGGAAGACCCTCTTTTAGGATCTTAGATGGTATAGGGTCTAACATACATGTTGTTGGTTTAGATGATTTAACAAGTTTATACAATTCTCCCTCTCCTATAGTAGAGAATGAGTGGAATTGTTCCTCAGGGGACCTATAGCACACTGTCCAATGCGATACTGTAGTTGATGGATACATGGTTACAATTTTATCTCTAATAGTATCAGTCTTGGAAGTAAAATAGTTCATAAAGTCATTACTGTTTGCTGTTGGGAAAAGCTAACATTTGTTGATGCTTTTTTAAAATTAATTTAGCCACTATATTGAATAAAAACCTTGGGTTATGTTTGTTTTCTTCTAAAAGAGATGAAAAAATCATCAGATCTGACAGTTTTAGCTGATACATCAGCACAACAATAGAAACTTATCCTGTATTTTCTTATAAAATATTACCAAGGGGCAACATGTATACTGAAAATAGCAGAGGACCTAGGACAGAGCCTTGTGGCACTCCATATTTTAATGGTGATAACTGAGATGACTCCCTATTTATATAAACAAAGTGGTAGAAATCGGACAGGTAGGATCTAAACAATCTTAAAGCCTGCCCTTGAATTCATGTAGAGTTTTGTTATTGATTTATGAGTATGTCATGATCAATGGTGTCGAAATGCAGGACTGTGAAATTCTTCATAGAGATTCTTATTTTGTAGAAAGGAGCACAAGTGAGCAGGCACTTCTTTTTAGACATAAATGGAAGATTTGAAATGGGTCTGTAATTTGCCAGTTCACTAGGATCTAGTTGTGGTTTCTTAATAAGAGGCTTAATAGCCAGCTTGAATGGTTTTGTGATGTTACCTAAAGATAAAGATGAGTTCATAATATTGAGAAGCGTTTTTTTCTGCTACAGGTAACAACTCTTTCAGTAATTTAATGGGTACAGGATCTAATAAACATGTTGTTGGTTTAGATACAGTGATAAGTTTATTTAGCTATTCCTGTCCTATAGTTGTAAAGCACTGCAGTTTATCTTTGGGTGCGATGAATGAAGCTGAAGTATTAGACGCTGTAGAATCTTCATTTTTTATTGTATTTCTGATTGTATCTATTTTATCATTGAAGAAATTCATAAAATCATTACTATTAAACTAAGGGAATATTTAAATCGGGTGGTATCTGGTTATTTGTTCATCTAGCCACTGTGCTAAACAAAAACCTTGGATTATTTTTTGTTATTTTCTATGAGTTTGTGGATATTCTCAACCCTGGCAAATTTAAGAGCCTGTCTATAGCTAGACATACTGTTTTTCATCGCATTTCTAAAAACTTAGAAAAGTTAGTTTTTCTCCATTTGCTCTCAAGACTACTAATTTCTTGCTTGAGAGAGTGGGTATTACTGTTCGTACCATAGCACAGTACATTTTTATCTAACCTTTTTCAATTTGATGGGGGCAACAGCTTCTAATGTATTAGAGAATATAGTGCCCATGATGCTAGTCATTTCGTCTAGTTCATGTGTAATTATGGGTACACAGAGCAGTTGAGATAAATCAGGCAGGCTATTTGTGAATCTGTCTTCGGTGGCTGGAACGATAGTTCTGCCTGGACGATACCACAGAGCCATATAGTTAATATCAGTAATACGCAGCATGCACAATACAAGGAAACGGTCAGTAAAATCATCACTTTGAGGTACGATATTTATATCAGTAAGATTGATTCCATGCGATTCAATTCTAGTCTAGTGTATGATTAAAGTGATGAGTAGGCCAGTGATGTTTTGCTTGACTCCAAAAGTGTTTATTAGGTTAGTAGATGCAAGTCCTAATTCATCATTTGTATTTTGTGAATGTTAAAATCTCCAACAGTTAGAGCTTTATCAACGGTAACCAACTTGAACTTGAACTTGAACTTAAGTCTGAGAGGAAGTCTGCAAATTATTTTAGGAAATCGTTATACAGCCGTGGTGGTCTAGTAGCCAGAGCAAGTCTGACAGTGTAACATTAAGCATAAGTATTTCAAATGAGTTAAACCTGTATCCTGTTTTCTGAGTAACATTAAGAATATTACTATATACTGTTGCAAAACCACCACCATGACTGATGGGGCATGCTTATAACAGTAGCTTGGTGGAGTAGACTCATTTAGACCAGCATAATCATTTGATTTTAGCCAGGTTTCAGTCAAGCAGAGTACATCAAAACTATTATCTGTGATCATTTAATTTACAATTACAGCTTTGGGTGTGAGTGATTTAATGTTTATGAGCAAAAAAAAAAAATTGTTTTTGTTCATTTATTTTCCATTTTCTGGTTTAATCACGATCAGATATTTTCTAGATCCTGCATTAAATTTATATTTTGACCTCACTATTTGGGGAACAGACACTGTCTTAATAGATTGTACAGCGCAAGTACTTCTATCTTTTAAGTCATCATAGCAGTTATTTGAGAATTGGCTTACTAGTCATATTGAGCATAGTCTCGCATAGCCAGACCTTCAGACTGACTTCTGAAGGTATGGAATCTATAGCCGATTACATTGACCAAGGCCCGCTCATGAAACCATTCAATTTACAGTACATGTCAAACAACCAATCAAAGTTCATTTAGTTCAGCGTCACATTTTGGGGTGTGGAAATGTTGCCACAATAACAGAAACTCTGTTACTATTTTAAACTCTCGGACGTATTTAAAGATTCTATGCCGCAAACTTTAAATATTTCGCATACTTTTGAATATCCAAAGTTTAGTTGAGCCTGATAAGTGCTCGTCATCACAGTTGTAAACTCAATGGCTTTCTACTTTCGTGAAGGGGTTTGTAGCCACAGCATTTTTGTTTCCTGGTGAATCGTTAAAGAACGCAACAAACACATCTCTCATAAATCCTGTATAATTCAACCAATCCAATGATGACTTCGACACCACTGAAGTGTTTCCACTTTTGTGTCCCATATGCATCAGACGTTTAGCCAACGGTCCATGGGTGTGACGTCTGAGGCTGAGACTATATGGAGCGTGGCATCCTGGAGATGTTGTCCGACCGGAGTTCCGCTCTGACTCTGATGGGGTGCAGTACATCAGCTTGAAAAAGACTAAGAAGCTCCAAAAAAAGATTCCAATTATTAACAAAGAGCAGTTTCTGTTCTTAACACAATGAAAATAACCATTAATTTAAAGAGCCACACAGATGGGAAATCAAAAATTACCTGTATTACAGTGTATGATGTGGCTGTCCATCAGTGTGAACAATGTGCAAAGTAATTAAACCAAAAAGTACACGATTTATAAAGTTATTGGCTTCTAAAGTAAGGAGTCGACTCTGAATCGCTGAAACGAGCAGTTATAGATTTCAAATCTTTCGCCCATCTCTATGTACATCACTAGGAACACTTTGCATAATAATCTCCGCCTACCGTCGTTGGAGGAACCGAACTCTCACCTGCCCCACCCCCACCCCACAGACGCTCTGGTTGGTGTGAGAGCATCATGTCGAGGAGACAGTGTGTTTTTAATTGTAAAGGCAAGTTTGTTTTATTTTCACTGCCAAATAATGAAGATCAGAAGAACCAATGGCTAAAATTTATTTTTTGGTGTGTTCACAACATTTCACTGATGACTGCTTTTCTAATCTCGGTGAGTACAGCGGGATTTTCAAAGCGTTTGGCCATAAAAGAGGGTTCATTACCAACTTTATTTAGACCAACAAGCATCTCCGAATCACAACGCGAAGTATGATTATGAAGTTATGTGTTTGTTTTCTCCCGAGCGTCTTATCAGTATGTGTGCTGTCTGCAGCCTTTGTCTGCGCTGATCTTCATTTACAAACACGTCATTAAAATGAAGTGTAACTCAGTGGATACTCAACAAAGAGACATGAGAGATATATCTATAGAAAGCTTGACATGTAAATTTAAAACTAAATAAGTGCTGCTAACAGATATTCTGTGATAAAGTAATCCATATGAAAACAACGCGATGTCCGTTTTTCAGGTCTCCCTTCATTATATCTAATGTGACCACGCCCCCGCGCTGAATGCCCAATTCAGATTCAAACTGAAGCGCGCGGCTTGAATACACCCACACAGAAGAAAAAGCAGCAAGACTGTTCAAGTTTTTTATTTTACTGTTTGCTTCGCGATGAGAGGAATAAGACATAATTCACCCCAAAAAGATGCTAACACATTGTTTACCATGAAGTTGTGTGCGGAACAACCAATCAAACCTGACTATGTCAGTTGACCAATCAGAACACAGTATGCTACCGAAAGGTGGGGTTTAAGGAAACTGAATCATTTGAACAGCTTTGCGCGAACCGTTTGGGGATCTCTGAGAATTGAGGTAATTTTAAAATTATATTTTGACAAAATGACAATGTTTTTTAACCTTGGATGGATTTAAACCTATTGTACAGGACTTATTAACAGTGATTGGATGGCATGAAACTTGAATCTTTTTTTCTCTACTGTGATGTCTATCCGAGTGAAACTGCATTTGAAATGAGAGGGCAGCACTTGATTTCATTCTTCAGGAATTGACTGGATTTTTGGAAGTTGTGGTGAAACTAACAAAATGGAGGCTGATCTGAAAGCCAGTTTGCAGTTACTTTTGAGGGGATTTCTCTTAACTGGATTCACCGGCAACACCCTAGAATGAAGAAATTTATTGAGGGAGATGAGGAGGAGGACAATCAATGGCACAAAACATAGCTAATGAGAGAGAGAAGAGAGAGAGAGAGAGAGAGAGAGAGAGAGAGAGAGAGAATGTCTGAATGAGTGCGTCTTCCATCAGGTTAAGTCATATTCATAAAAAAAAAAAAAAAAAAAAATGTTTGCAATGTCCTAAGAGTACTGTTGTGGTAATATCCTAAAATCCTTTCAAATTTGAAGAATAATGTACTCCCCCATGGCTTGCATCAGCACTAGTGAATGCATTGATTTATATTAAGTAAAGCATCATCTTCAGTTTATCCCAAGCATTTAGCCCTCACGTCACATGCTACGCACTTGTGCCATAGCCCGTGACTGGAAGACAAGATAAGTCATTTTAAAGGGGAGGGGAGGTTAACGTTTCTGATTAAAGATTATGAGGGCACATAAAAAAATGAAGAGCACTGTTAAATTATTTATAATAAACATTGCAGTATTACATTAAAAATATAAGAATTTAACATTTTGATTTCATGGTGACTTTAACAGTGAATGGTTTGTTTCTAATTAAGCTGCAGCACTTGGTTTAGGGTCATGTTTACCTCAACAGTGATGCTCGCCTCGACCTACTCGACTCCTGCTTCTTCCCACATTTAGCTCCACTTCCTACCAGATAGCAGGATTCTGTTTGTAAACAGTGCACCAGCAGCATACTCAGAACTGCATTAATATGCAATCAAATGCCCTTAAAGAATATATCCTTCTTCTCACCTACGTGAAGAAAGTAAAACTGTTTTTCTCCCACGGTTTCATTCTTGTAAAGTCTGCATTATTCTGTGACTGATCTTAAGCAAAAAGGGAACAGGATTACAGACAGACTAGTGACTCAGCCCATTTCTCTTCTTTACTTAAATGAGAGAAAAAAAAAAACATTTATGCTTGTTTAAATCTAGGACTTTAGAAAACAAGCAGCACCTCTCCATTTGTCAATCTCCATTTCTCTTCTCTTTAGTCTCTGTGATAACCTTCAGACACTTTCCTCTACTCTGTGCTAATGATACCAATGATTAGCACATTGTCCCATCTTTCCTGTGCTTCTGTGAAGGATAAAGGAAAGACGACCAACTTCACAAAGTGCAAAGCTAAGTCTGACTTATTACTGACTAATGGATGGCTTAAAGGGGTAGTTCTTTCCAAACTCATTAGACAAAGGCAAAAGAAAAGTATAACCAAGGTAGTTTATTTGACGTGTTCTAATCTTTATGAAGCAATACAATAGCTTTGTGTGAGAAAACCTAGATTCAAGTTTAAACTTTGAAAAATTAGTTGTTAGTGTGTAAGTTTATTGTTATACAATAGCTATAGCTTTGTGTGAGCAATACAATAGCTTTGTGTGCACCTAGATTCAAGTTTAAACTTTAAAAAATTAGTTGTTAGTGTGTAAGTTTATTGTTATTTTAAACGAATAATTTAAGCATGCATACATTTGGTCACACTTTATTCAAAGGTCCAACTCTGGCTAATAACAATCCATTAACAACTTTTGACTCAATAAACTCCTAATTTACTGCTTATTAATCTCGAATCTTCCTTTTCCGTCCAAGATACTAGAAAAAGGTAATATCCTCACAATTATATTCCTTCTTGGAGAAAAATATTATCTGTGAGGATTTACAGTCCGGATTTAGACAGTATCATAGTACTGAGACTCCTCCCATTAGAGTTACAAATTACCTGCTCTTATCATCTGATCATGGTTGTATCTCTCTATTAGTGCTTCTGGATCTTAGCGCTGCGTAGACTAGAAAACTTTGTTGGCATTAGTGGAAGTACATTAGCATGGTTCAAATCATGTTTATATGATTGCCATCAATTCGTATCAATCACAAGTGCAGTATGGAGTACCTCAAGGCTCAGTACTAGGGCCGTTACTTTTCACGATTTACATTTTACCCCTGGGAGATATCATCAGGAAACATGGTGTTATCGTTCACTGTTATGCTGATGACACTCAGCTCTATATAACTTTGCGGCATGGCAAAACATACCAATTTGGGTGGTAGTTCTGCATGCTTAATAAACAAACTCCAGCTGGTCCAAAATGCAGCAGCTAGAGTTCTTACTAGAACCAGGAAGAATGATCATATTAGCCCGGATCTGTCAACACTGCACAGATCCCCAATAAAGACCTCGTCTCCTAGACAGCCACCGGGACAAGACTACAGGAATCAGATGAGTCCTCTGCACAATATGACTTTGCTGCAGCCTGGAATTGAACTTCTGGTTTCGTCTGACCAGAGGAGAACCCCCCCGAAACAAATTTTGCTATAAGTTTGATTGCATTATATAATAATTGCTGTTAACGGTGTTTATCGTCTATTTGATTACATCTTTAATTGATTTTTCTGTACATTTCTGCCAAATGTAGAAATAACTAATACTAAGCTAGTAATATTGTAGAAACATATAAGTTGCTTTGCAATGATTTGTATCATTAAACACTTTTATTCAATACTTTTTGCAACCTTCTTTTGCCATGATAACAGCTTTGCGTTTTCTCCTGTAATGCCTGATAAATTCATCAAGAATCAGTCCGGATCCTGCAGATTCCCAGCTCCATGTTGGTGCTTCTCCCTTTTCAGTTCACCCCCCTCATTTTCTATTGGGTTCAGGTCGGAGATCTGGGATGGACATGGCAGAAGCTTTGTTTTTGCTTTGCTTTTAACATTTGTTTTTGGATCACTGGCCTTTCTTGATCCAGCTTTGACCCTATTATATGTTTTCTAGCGGAGAAAGTCTTTAGATTTTTTTTTTTTTTTTATCTGTTGGTATTTGATAGAATCCACGATGCCATCTTTCTGAACAACATTAAAATAGGCCCACAACAGCAGAATATTTAATTGTACACATGGGCTTTTTTATTTTTTTACTCCTGTGTCCAGCAAAACCATCTTGAGGGTCTGCTGCTAAAAAGCTTATTTTGTAGTTTTATCTGACCATAAAACCCAAAATGTTTAAACCAAAAATTATCCAAAAGGTAAATGTGCAAAACATATAAAACTATTTTTTAGGCCAGCAACAATAATATAATATACTATACTATACTATAATATAATATAATATAATAAATACACTCTACTTTATAACTGAAGGTGTGTGTTTTATGTACTCTAACAGATCACATTATGTTGCATTATAAACAGATTTGTATTTACAATAAATAAAATAACTACCGGATCCAAAACTGGATAAGTATTTATTGATAATTGAATTACATTTCTCTTTTATACACATTTCATAAATGATACAGGATTTTACATTTTTCTTTTTAAAGTCTTCTAATATTACAGCATCCGATGTCAATGACAAAATGAACAAAGACTAAGAAAAAGAAAAAAAATGTTTTCCATTCAGCGTCAACCATTTCCCCCCCCAAATATAATTTTCATTTTAAGTGCACATGAAGAAAACTTTAAAATAATACACATAACCAAAACATAATCAGTGTGAGAGTATAACAAGGAGCTAAAGAAAGACGGGCAAATTGATGGAGCGAGGGGCGTTCAAGAAGACCAGGATTTTCATACTCTCTCTGATCTCAGATCAGTGTTCAGAATAAAGGCAGCACTGCAGAGATTGCGCAGCAGCATTGAGACTGAGAGAGGATAAAACAAGACATAATGTTGAGGAGATCCTTGACCAATCAGAGCCTGTGCAGCCGAGAGCATCCTTGCTGCTGGGTCGTGGAGGCTGAGGGACTGGGTGGAAAAAACCAAACTCTGTTAATCTGCATTTAGCATTCATAATAATCTTTGCTTTTTTGCTTAATTTATTTATAATTTCCCCATGTGAACACATACATTCATGCAACACCCGCTTTAGAATAGATTCCATATATTTGTTATATTATTATTTTAAAAAAAAACCTGAAACAAACAGAAAAGCCTAGAAATAAACTAAAAGAAGTTCAATTTATCAGATAATGACCAGACCCACGACCTATTAGATTACAGTAGCTCGAGGGATGTCAGTGTACTGGGCGTCCTGGAGAGTGAGATGGAGAGTTTTTGCCCTGAAATAACTTTGGAGTGTGTTTAGGCCTGAATTTATGACTGTTGATCACATAAGTGAGGAAGATTGGATCTCTCATACAAGTTATTTCACGTTTTTTCTTTTTTTAATTCTTTCAATGTTTACTCACACTAATATCATTCCAAACCCATAACTCTTCAAATGTTATGACGTGAGGGTGAGTAAACCTTAAAATGTACATTTTCGGCTGAACTATCCCTTGTGTTCGTCAACTGCTGAAAATCTTCCCCATTACTGCAACTCTAAAAACACGAAACAACGTTTGAATCTAACGCAAGTGACATTTCAGAAAAAAAAATAAAATCTGGAGTCTGTAATATTTAAACACACGGTAAGAAATGGAAACATGGATTTGAGACTCTTATCAGATCCCTCCACTTCTAGAGAGATAAACACATCATGAATATGGCTTTAAAAATGAATAAAGAAGACCACAGACACGAACACGGACTGTCTGACATAATGAGCAGACTTCTGCTATACAACAAAAGAGCTGTTTCTCTGCAGGGGTCTGAGTGTGTAGGACATAACCATAATAGACAATAAGAATACAGGCCATGATAACTGTCCAAAATAGTTCAATATTTTATAATAATAATATTTTCGATATGATCATTTTGTTAGAGAACCATAAGGGTCAAGTCCATTTCACATCCCACAGATTCAAAATATCTGGGCGCCCAAGGAAATGGTTACTGATATATATATAAATTATTTAATGTAATAACTGGACTGAAGATGCATGGGGAAAAAAACGATGAAAATGTTGACAATCAGCTCAACCCAGCTAGAATCATTGCTAAGGCCTGTCGGCTAAAGATAGCACACATAGACAACGGATGCCACACTCTCTCTCTATAGCATGCCACGAAGTGTGCAAAACACACGCTAATTCTAGATCTAATATAATACACGTTCTCTGCAAGTTCCAGAAGAATTGGCATATCGAGGCAGATATATGCAGCTAGAAACGCCACATGACTGATGGGAAACTGATCGCATTCCGAAACTTTTTCAGGAAAAATAAAATAGCATTTTACACAGTGACCTGCCTTAAGAGCATTCGACGGGGAACTTTCTTGGATTGCGTCTGATAAGCAGGTGTTTCGTAACAAGCACGCTGCAGCAGATGCTGTGAGGCACTGTGGGAAAATGTCATTTGATGATGTTCGAAAGAAGGTTTCTAGAGAAGAGAGAAGACCTTCAAAGAGGATCCATCCGCAGAGACTGTGTGTGTGTGTGTGTGTGTGTGTGTGTGTGTTTGCCATGTAAACTGATCGAGTATGACATATTTTTAAACAATAAAAGAGTTAGGGATGGAGCATTTGAGCATCATTTGATGTTGAGAATCTCATCAAATCAAATATCAGAGCATCTGCAGATATGTAATGTCTTGGTGGCATGGCTAAAAAAATTATAATAATCTAATGAGAAGAATAACCGTTTCTGCACATTTCTCTCATCGTCATAAACACAATATGGCTTTTAAAATAAAAAGTGCCAAAACTCTTTGATTCTTTGTCTTTTTGGAATAACAGAACACACAGTGATATTTCAGCTTTTAGGTCTGAATCGGGGCTAGTCGAGAGGGTTTTGCTTAGGCTGTTTCAGCCACAAGAGGACTTGCTCGATGCTAAACGGATCCTTTCCGAGACGGAAAGAGCACCGCATCCCGAAGTCTCTTCTGCAGAGTGTCAGAGTTAGGGATACTCAAATGTGGAAAAAACTGTTCAACCCAAAGGCAGATGGTTTTTAGATTTCAGACGTGGGGTCATTGTCTAGTAGCGATGTACTGCTTGAATCCTAATGTCTCAGCTTCCTATCTGAAGTAGCTGTCCGTTTCTCCTTGTGCTCTGGTTGCGTTATGAGAGCACCAGTTCAGCAATCATCTGCCGTCACCATCCGTTCGGGGATGTTGTGAAGTCGTTTCATTTAATTGCATCTCTTCTCCTCTGCATAGACTTGCCAAATTAAGGAAAACAATAAAAAGGATAACAATAAAACTCTGAAGTCTGCTGTGGATATGGTTTTTCATTGAGGTCGTAGAGATGAAACAAAAAGACAAAAAGAGGCAGAAGAGAACAAAGTAAGAGAGAGAGAGAGAGAGAGAGAGAGAGAGAGAGAGAGGGCTTCAGGTTCTCATCAGTCCTTGCTGGCAGTGATTTGCTGGACAGGGAGGTGCAACTCCAGCGGGTCTCGAAGACGCTTTAGATCCAACTCCGCCTGAGGGAAACAGAGAAAAGAACATGAACTAACAATGAACAATACATTTGTTACAGTATTTATTCATCTTTATGTATGTTAGTTAATGAAAACAGTTATTCACTGTTAGTTCAAACTGCATTAACTAATGCTAACAAATACAACTTTTGGTTTTAATAATGTATTAGTAAATGTTGAAGCTAACATTAAGATCAATAAAAGCTGTGGAAGTATTGTTCATGCTTAGTTCGTGTTAACTAATACAGTTAATTACTGTTACCTAATGAACCTTATTGTGAAGTGCTACTAATGTATTCCCTAATGTAAGCCCCCCCACACTTTCAATGGTTTTACAGTAATTCAATGGAGGAGATGAAGAATGAAATATAAAAAATATAAACAATGCAGATTTACTTTCACAGCCAAGGATGCAAATAATAGTGGAGAGTACTGTATATATAACTAGCTGTTTTCACTGTGTTTCCAAAATCTGCAGTATATTATTATATTGAATACCGGCACATGTCTAGTGAGTTTATAACAACAGTGCTCCGTTCCTTTAAGAGAATGAAAGGAGTGACTCATATGATGCTGGCTTACCTCAGCAATCGCATCCTTCAGTTTGTTGTACTTCTCAATGTCAAAGCATGTTCTCTTCGCACCCTTATGAAAGAACAGCAGGTACTGTCTGTCCCTGGCGTCGGGGTAAAGATATTCCTGTGAGAGAGAACAACAGTAAAAAGGTCAGACGGATCTCCTCGTGTATTCACCGGGACCTTCTGAAATTCCTCTGATCATCTGGGGGAGTTGTGGGGATAAAGAGCTGGAGCTGCTCACCTGACGTGTCAGCACGAAGTAAGCGTACATAGCCATTGCTGTACCATAGGTGATAAAATATGTGACGGGCTCCATGATATCCCATGAGTACTCCCACCAGGTCAGTCGTGCTAGAATGCCAAACTGTGTGGCCATGTATGCCATCCCACCCCACAGCACCCATGTAGTCCTGCGCTCTGCTCTCTTACTCAGCTCTTCTTTAACCTGAAGAAAAACGATATCACACACATTCAGAAAATATGAGTTTAACATGATTTTACTACATGGCAAAAACTGTATTATGCTATGTGTTGAAAAGGAAAATGACAAATCATACACAAGAGTTTCTTATCCAAAATTAATTTCATTTTTAATGAGTAACACTTTACAGTAAGGTCCCATTAGCTCAGGTTAAAATAACATTAAAACATTAAAAGACACAGGGTTAGGGTGGGATAGTTTGAGGAGAATAAACTGCTCAGGTGTTTTATGAACTGGGGTTCCTCAAGGCTCAGTACTTGGACCACTTCTCTTCTCCATCTAGATGACATCTTTAGGATCTGTCATTCAGAAGCATGGCTTTTCTTTTCACTGCTACGCTGATGACACCCAACTCTACTTCTCATTCCAGCCAGATGACCCTACGGTAG
Organism: Carassius auratus; assembly: GCF_003368295.1. NCBI lineage: Eukaryota > Metazoa > Chordata > Actinopteri > Cypriniformes > Cyprinidae > Carassius > Carassius auratus. Next base: position 21,649,015 of record NC_039255.1, on the reverse strand, counting down.
CTGCTCGCATTTCAGCCTGTCTGAGTGACATTTATAGCTGGATGAATGACCATCACCTTCAGCTTAACCTTACGAAGACAGAACTCCTGGTGATTCCAGCTTACTCATTGCTTCATCACAACTTCTCTATACAGCTGGGCTCGTCAACCATAACTCCTTCGAGGACAGCCAGAAACCTAGGAATTGTGATGGATCATCAGTTAAGCTTCACAGACCACATTGCTACAACGACCCGGTCCTGCAGGTTTGCCTTATACAACATTAGGAAGATTCGACCCTTCCTGTCAGAGCAAGCCACCCAACTTCTTGTCCAAGCTCTTGGTCTCTCCAGACTGGACTATTGTAATGCTCTCCTGGTGGGCTTTCCTGTATGTACTGTCAAGCCTCTGCAAATGATCCAGAATGCAGCAGTGAGGGTTGTCTTCAATGAGCCAAAAAAAGCTCACGTTAATCCTCTCCAAATGAGGTTACACTGGCTACCAGTAGCCGCTCGCATCAAATTCAAGGTGCTTGCCTATAAGACGACCACTGGCACGGCACCAACTTACCTAAACTCACTGGTTAAATATTATGTGCCCTCCAGAAGTTTGCGCTCTGCAAGTGAACGACGCCTTGTGGTGCCATCCCAAAGAAGTTCAAAATCACTCTCAAGGACCTTTTCCTGGACTGTGCCCAGCTGGTGGAATGACCTCCCACTCTCTATTCGTACAGCTTTACTCATTTTCAAGAAACATCCAAAGACTCATCTTTTTCACCTGCACTTAACCAACTAACACTAGCACTTTTCCTTTTCTTGTCTTTTCATTTATTTAAAAAAAAAAAAAAAAAAAACCTGGCTATGCGTTTTATACTAGACTAATTGAGACTTGTCATGGCACTTGTATACTGTTGTTGTTCTCTTGTTGACCTGACTGCTTCTATTGTTCTCATTTGTAAGTCGCTTTGGATAAAAGCGTCTGCTAAATGATTAAATGTAAATGTAAATGGACATTCATTTAAACCCCGCACCTTCTCCAAGGGCTGGAGCTGAGAGTTGAGGTCCTCCAGTCGTCCAATGAGCTCTCTCTCTTTGGTGAGCTGATGGTTTTCTATAAGCAGGGTGGAGTAGAGCTGCTGCACCAAGAGCTTGACATCGTTCAGTCGTTCTGCGTCCTCGTGTGGTAGCAATTCTGCAACGGACACCAAAAAAATATTTAAAAATAGCAGGGCCTCCGCATAATCTTAATGAGCCACAATGAAACATGCACACTCACCTCTCCTGGGCGGCTGCACCGTGTGTGTCGTGTCATTAATGACTAGCTGAAAGCTGTCCATGAGTAAAACGTCAATCCCTGTAGAGGATGCTATTCTTACTCCATCTATAGAGACAGAAGTAGAGACACAGAGGGAAATTATAGGAACGCAATCTGAAACGGTTATGTAATACAAGAGCCAATCTAAATGCTTATCACAAAGGTTTCCTGCTCAGCATTAAGTCTGCTCATCAGGAAAAGAAGCATTTTCCAATTTGAGGTGAAACAGAGAGGTAAAGACAGGTCAAGTGCCTCTCACACGGGAATAATTGAGCTTGAAACAGAGCAGATATGCAGTTCGCACAGAGTACAAATGATTATTGCTCCTCAATTAGATTTAAAGATATACTATCAAGTTAAACATGTCAGATAAAGCCACACATTCATCTGCAATTTGTGGATTTAACTACAAAAGAATTTGTTAATAACTTAAATTTGAACTTAATTTTTTTTTTTTATCCCCTAGAGCTCAGAACAGTGAATGTGTTTACTTGCGCAACGCTACACTCAATATTCTTAAAGGGATAAGTCACCCAAAAATGAAAACTGTTATCATTGTGTTATCTGTACACAATCGTTTAATGTTTGAATGTTTTAATCGTTTAATAAGCGAATACCAATCAAAAGTGCATTAAACTGATGCAACATTAAAGATTTTGATTTTCTATCTCAAATGAAAGCTGTTCTTTTAAAAATGTCTCATGTATGTATGTACGTATGTATGTATGTATGTATTTATGTATGTATGTATGTACAGCATGTATTCAATTAAAATGTAACAATAAGAAAACACCTTCTTTGAGCTTGGCAGAATGAATGAATCCCCATCCACTTTCATTCATCCATGGAAAAAAGACAAGTTAAAAAAATTTGGTTTAACTTTATTTTGATGGTCCCTTTAACACATTCGTTGACTATAAGTTACATTACACCTACATGTATATTAACTCTCATTGGAGTATTAGTAGAGTATTAGTAGACTGGTAGAGTTAGGGGTTGCACTTTATTTTACAGTGCGTGTACTAACATGTACTTATAGTGTACTTCCAGTGTATTTATCTAAGAAAGTCCTGGTAACACAAGATAACTACAGGGGGTAGGGTTAGGTTTAGGGGTAGGTTCAGGGTTAGTATCTAGTTATTACATAGTTATTGTAATTACTATATTAAAATAAATACTTAATAAATAATTAATAGTAATAAATAATTACTATTATTAAAATAAAGTGCTACCGGGTTAGGGCTAGAATAAGTTCTAGGCAAGTACTTCGAAAGTAGAATGTCTGCTGGGAGACCATGACAATAAAGAGTTAGCAGATATTAATCAGATAGTCTACTAATAGTCTGATGAGGGGACCATCAGAATAAAGGGTTATTAAAATTTCATATGGGTGAATAAATGACATCTGTCATGTAAACACCATAAAACAGTGTCTATGAAAGCTTTGGCAAAAGATCCAACCAACTTTTCTATATTTAGATTTCAGAGACTGGATGTGGATTGTGTGTGGTACTCCACCTGTAGAGTAGGTGGCGACTCTATCGATGCCCCTGTCCTCCGCCTGCAGCTGCTGAAGGAAAACCCCCACCGTGTCGCTCAAGGGTTTGAGGGTGAACTGGCAGCGTTCTCGTCGGGACGGCAGACGTACAGAGATCACCGGCAAGCCGTTCTGATACACCACTGTAACGTCTGCAGACACATGACCGAATAAACCACATTAGATGTGTAGCGACCAAATTACGCAGGATTTGTATGTATAGTAACAATGTAGTCCAGTTAGAACTCACTAGAAATGAATTGAGCCATCAAAACCTAGTTCCTCAGACTCATTAAGCACATTTAAATGGCAAAAGATACAGTCTGCTGAGAGTTTGTAGAGGAACGTGTAAGAGACTTATGTGGACAGTGAATGTGTAGACTGCCAGCAGGGGGCAGTGTTGGGATGACGGTATGCGGGAACCACGGGGGCCCTGTTGAATGATGGGAGAATACATCACACTACCGCAGCATTGGATCTGTCCAGCCTGAGTTATGAATGCTCTCTCTTGAGCGAAACAACAACCCGGCCCTGTGGAGTCAGGGGACGTCACTGTTCATCAGTGTAGTGTCAGTGCAGTTTCCAGCTGCAGTCACTTTATTTTAAGATATCCTTGTTACATGTTCTTACTATTATAATAACAATTATGCATAATAGTACATACAAGTAACCCTAAACCAAACCCTAATCCTAACCCTAACCATATAGTAAGCACATGTAGTTAATTAATATAACTCAGTACTTAAATGTATAATTACACTGTAACAAGGACATCTTAAAAAACCTAAAGTGTTTACACGTGTAAGATTTTAATTTATGGTGATCAGATTATTTAATGTCTAGACACTTTCAATCTGACTGCATTGTATCTGGATCAACCTCAGATTGATCGAGGCGTTTACGTCAAGGTTTGATCGAGCCATCAATCTGATCAGAACGGTTTTATCCAGGTGCACGTAAATGTAGCTAACGGGTCAAATTTCCAACATTACACAATGCTAAATCCTGTTTAGCAAACGTTTGCAGATACAGCTGTATAAAACACAGTAAATGAGCCTCTCTGTTAATAATGGTACACCTGCAGAACAATGCTAGCATCGCACAGCATCCTTTATTCTCATTTGCAGTCGCTAGGAGGTTTCTTTGCTCACAATCGAACACCTGCAATGCTAGATACAATGTTGCTGGTTTGTTTTATTCATTGTCCGAGTGATAAAAAGCTATTATGCCAAGGATAATAAGTAGGAATCTCCAACATCTGATTTTATCAGCATTACGGTCCCAGAAGGAAAAATGCTTTTTAAAATATCAGTAAGAAAACAGATCTACAGTGATAACATGCAAACTTTATTAATTTACATAATACTTGTGTTAAGTTGTCAAACTGTTAGTGAACTTCTTCACTCAACTATGTTTAATATAATATAACAATGCCAAGGTCATAGGTTCAATTCCAAGGGTAAGCAATCTATCACTTTAGATAAAAGCATCTGCAAAATGCATGAATATAAATGTTTATAGAATATAATCCACTGTTACTAAGGAAATAACAATTGCTTTAGTCTCTATAGTTTTCTTAAGTAGTGTCGACTAATATTAGCTAGCCATCCACCTAATATTGGTTAATATGAGATATTATAATGTACTGAGCATAAATGACAGTAGTAAACCCAGACTCAATAACATCTGGTTACACCAGTTACATAAAGCATGCTCAGTACATATTCTTGTATTTTGTCACTTTGTTTTTTCTTAGATATTGACTTCAAACCATTATTTGTAGTGTATACTGTATGTTCTCAGTACTGGCTAATTTGGTTCAAGCCGTTGAACTCTTCAATAAAGAATTTTTTGAAGAAAACTGAATTAAAAACACGCATCTGAGACAAAAGGAAGGTGTTCATGTCAGAGCCCTAGTGATGGCTCAGTGATGCAAATACTTACACGCATTTGCATGTGTTCAAATAAACACAAACAAACACTCACCTTCTGTAGCAGCGGATGAACACAGTAGTCTTTGACCCTGCCATGAGGGGGAGCTCTTCCAGCCCTGCAACGACAGAAGAGACAGAACAAGACGGAGGTCATTTGTTGTTGAATCTTATTTAGGCAGTACAGCTACATAAACATATTCTTACTAAACTGCTTGCACAATTGCATCTGTTTAAAAGGTTGTAGACGTTCCCCATTCGTCCAGGCTTGTCTGAGTGTAGCGCGTGAGATATGATGACGCTTACATCACAGATGGGCTTTTTTCATTTTGAGTAGTTGCTGTAAGCGTTACAGTGCCCATGTGATCTACAACAATCCTTTAGGGGAGAAATGGAAATGTTTTGTCTTCACAGGAGAATGGGGGTTGGCACTGAAATATACAAAAGCAGGAATCACTGAAGCATGGAAAATGTGTATTTTATCTTCATATATTTAGCACCAACTAAAAAACAGGTGCTATGAAGAACAAAGGTGACTGAGGTTCATACTACTAATGAACGAAATGGCAACAAAATTCAAATCTTATGGGAATAGTTCACCCAAAAAGTCATTGTTCACTCTCCTTCATGTCATTTCAAACCTGACTTTCTTCTTTTGTAGAACACAAATGGTAAATATGAAGAAAACTGAAGAATATCCAGGTCACTCTTTCAATATAATGGGGGTAAATGGGGATTGGGAATGTAAATCTCCCAGATGACAAGAAAGAACCATAAAAGCTGACATTGTGCATTATAAATCCAAGTCTTCGGACATCATACAAAGTCATTGTGTGAGGAACAGTCATTATTCACATTATGATACCGACCTTTACTCGTATTACCATGTTGAGGAGAGTTTATGGGAGATGTCAGAATCATGAATAAATTAACATTTACATTGGATTTGTTTTGTTTTTAATGAAATCAAAGAACCAGTTGATTGCTGCACTTCTGGCATCACTACACTATTGACAAAGGACAGTTTTGCTAGAAAGAGTTTTGCTAGTGTGACTGCACCTTAAAGCATATGAACTCTGAAAACACTGTTTGCATTTGAGACAACAACAATATAAAGAATAGGACTGCAAAGCAGGTCAATAGTAAACACGCTGTCTCTCTCAGACCAGCAGTTAGGCGTTTCTGAATTGAGAGGCAGCCAGAAGAGAACCACATGTTGGCCACATGAAAATACATCACATTTTCCACTGTGCTTCTGAAGAGGATAGTCACCGACAACACTGAGAGAGAGAGAGAGAGAGAGAGAGAGACAGAGAGAGAGATACAGAGAGAGAGAGAGAGAGAGCGAGAGAGAGAGCGAGCGAGAGACAGAGAGGGTTGTGGCCAAACTGAAACTGGGGATTCTATATTGAGATCATGGGAAATGAGACCTTTGCCTTGCACCACATTACAAGCAAGCACACACACACACACGCACGCACGCACGCACACACACACACACACACACACACAGACACACACACACACACAAACACTGAGTTTGCTGAGTAATCAACAGCAGCAGAAGTGTGTTAGCTGTAGAATGTCCAGAGATTTGCAGTGTGGTCATTTTTGGGCACCATGTGGGAAGTTGTGGCCTAATGGTTAGAGATTTGGACTCGTAATCTGAAGGTTGGGAGTCTGAGTCTCGGGCTGGCAGGAATTGTAGGTGGGGAAAGTGAATGTGCGGTGCTCTCTCCACCCTCAATACCACGACTGAGGTGACCTTGAGCAAGGCATCGAACCCCAACTGCTCTCCAGGTGCCGCAATATAAATGGCTGCCCACTGCTCCGGGTGTGTGTTCACAGTGTGTGTGTGTGTTCACTTCTGTGTGTGTGCAATTTGGATGGGTTAAATGCAGAACACAAATTCTGAGTTTGGGTCACAATACTTGGCTGTATGTCACATCACTTTCACTTTCACCTAAGTGTTGAGGTTCACAGGCCACTCCATGTCTTTCTGAAGTAGAGCTTTCAATGTTTCCACCCACGCATCTACACACTGACTCTCCACCCACACACACTACCCCACTAACCTGACAGCAATCGAAAATGCACCGCAGATCTACTCGCATTGTGTCATTTATGGTGCAGCAGTCAAAGCTCGGGGATTGTAATAGGATTGTTGCCGGTTCAAATAAGGAACCAGTAAAGAACAAGTCAAGAAGTATCAGCACTACACCCTTAAGTGCTTGGTTTTTCCAGGTGGACTGTGCCTGTAGTAAATATTCTTTGGCTAAAAGCAAATGTTTACATCTCTCAGTGAAGTTCTCCTTCCACTCCTTCTGTAAACAAATGAATCACTCTACTGTAAAACCATAACCTACATGCCTACATGTAACATACCAGGCGGGGCCAGTCGTCAGTTGGAATAAAAGTCGACGGTTGGAATAAAACAGCTGATTAAAAAAAAAAAAATACTTTGTTAGTTTGTCTACGATATGAACCCATCCTAAAGAGTGCATCTTGCTGTTGTATGCTTTAATCTGATGGGTGATAAACGTTTTATTTCTAAGGTCCTTACAACAGCAAAAGAACCAAAAACCACGAAAAACACTGACCAAGCCAATAAATAACTAATAATAAGATAAAATCATCAGTATGTTTGGAAAGTGTTAGAAAAGTCAATCAGACTGAAAGAGTCAAGTCACCTTTATTTATATAGCGCTTTAAACAAAATACATTGCGTCAAAGCAACTGAACAACATTAGGAAAACAGTGTCAATAATGCAAAATGACAGATAAAGGCAGTTCATCACAAAATAATCTGATCAACAGGAAAAGATTAAGTTTATAAACATTTGAATCTGATGGAATTTATCAGTCAGATAAAAAAGGAAAAAAAATGCTTTCAGACGCACACAGTGACACAAAGTGAATGTTCATATACATTTATGTACATTTATGTGCATTGTGTATATTTATGCTTCATGTGTTACAGACTGGTCATTGAAGGAAACTGAAGTCATCAATTATTCCTTGCATGAAAAACTGACTAAAACCATGTTTGGAACAACATGAGTGTGAGTGCATTTAACTAAAACTTTTAAGGTAACCCATTACTAATCAACATAGTAAATATCGCCACCATGGTCAGAAAAGCCTTTTTAGCATTCTCACCAATGTTTTATTTATTTATTTATTTTTTTGTCAAAATTTAATCTAACCATTTACTAAAAACAAACATTATGTATGCTTTACATTGTGTGACCAAATCTAAAAAACTAATTAAATTGATGGACTCAAAACCAATAGAGTGCAGGCAATGGGCCACTGTGCAACTAATGCATGGCTCCAGTGGGAACTGGAAGTCATAGGTCCATCTGACCTGAAGCCCTAACAGTCATCACAAACAGTGTTTGATTGCCACATGTCAATAAAGCACCACAGATACAATGCCAGTGTCAATCAACACACAAGATCTGACATGGCAGATGACACTACTGACAGACAGCACAGAGGTGTGAAGCAGTTTAATGAGTGAATGTGCCGAGCCTAAGACTGGAGGTCACTGCATTCTCTGACAGCCGTTAAAGTGCCGATTTCAGCCCAGGACTGCCATTAATTAGTAATGAAGAGATAACGAACCAACCCCTCCGCAGAGGGTGATGTCTGCTTTCATTATTACGACTGAAAATGTGGAAAGGTGTCAGAGGCATTAGACAAGAACAACTTGCTTCAGTCTTTAGCTTTACCCAAAACAGATTGGCATTCTGCACATAAAAAAGGCAACAAGAGCCAGCTGAAAATCACATAATCCAATCCGATAGAACTGCCGTTTACACAGTTTCTGGAAGTCAAGGTGAACAGGCTTTTAAACGGCCTGTCAGGAAACAATGTTCACTTCCTACAATAAGAGCTTCTGGAGAAGAGCTAGCAGCTAGCTTTGCCCTAGTATACAAGGTGAAGTTATTTTTTTATTTTTATTCTTTAAAACAACATTTTCCTTACAGATTTAAATCATTATTACAATTTTTGTTTTATGTGTTCCTTGTAGCAGAGTAATTATACATTTAAGCACGGAGAAACATTGATTAGCTACATGTACTTACTATATGGTTGAGGATCTGAGTTTGGTTAGGGCTACTTTCATGCAATTATGCAGAATTTATAATTATTAATATAGCAAGTACATGAAACCTGTGTAACAAGGACACTGTAAAATAAAGTGTTATTTTTTACACACACACACACACACACACACATGCATATTACAGGTCCTTCTTAAAAAAATAGCATATTGTCATAAAAGTTCATTATTTTCCATAATGTAATGATAAAAATTAAACTTTCATATATTTTAGATTCATTGCACACCAACTGAAATATTTGAGGTCTTTTATTGTTTTAATACTGATGATTTTGGCATACAGCTCATGAAAACCCAAACTTCCCATCTCGAAAAATTAGCATATCATGAAAAGGTTCTCTAAACGAGCTATTAACCTAATCATCTGAATCAACTAATTAACTCTAAACACCTGCAAAAGATTCCTGAGGCTTTTAAAAACTCAAATGAACCCAGCCTGGTTCATTACTCAAAACCGCAATCATGGGTAAGACTGCCAACCAGAAGGCCATCATTGACACCCTCAAGCGAGAGGGTAAGACACAGAAAGAAATTTCTGAACGAATAGGCTGTTCCCAGAGTGCTGTATCAAGGCACCTCAGTGGGAAGTCTGTGGGAAGAAAAAAGTGTGGCAAAAAACGCTGCACAACAAGAAGAGGTGACCGGACCCTGAGGAAGATTGTGGAGAAGGACCGATTCCAGACCTTGGGGAACCTGAGGAAGCAGTGGACTGAGTCTGGAGTAGAAACATCCAGAGCCACCGTGCACAGGCGTGTGCAGGAAATGGGCTACAGAGAAGCAGCACTGGACTGTTGCTCAGTGGTCCAAAGTACTTTTTTCGGATGAAAGCAAATTTTGCATGCCATTCGGAAATCAAGGTGCCAGAGTCTGGAGGAAGACTGGGGAGAAGGAAATGCCAAAATGCCTGAAGTCCAGTGTCAAGTACCCACAGTCAGTGATGGTCTGGGGTGCCATGTCAGCTGCTGGTGTTGGTCCACTGTGTTTTATCAAGGGCAGGGTCAATGCAGCTAGCTATCAGGAGATTTTGGAGCACTTCATGCTTCCATCTGCTGAAAAGCTTTATGGAGATGAAGATTTCGTTTTTCAGCACGACCTGGCACCTGCTCACAGTGCCAAAACCACTGGTAAATGGTTTACTGACCATGGTATTACTGTGCTCAATTGGCCTGCCAACTCCCCTGACCTGAACCCCATAGAGAATCTGTGGGATATTGTGAAGAGAAAGTTGAGAGACGCAAGACCCAACACTCTGGATGAGCTTAAGGCCGCTATCGAAGCATCCTGGGCCTCCATAACACCTCAGCAGTGCCACAGGCTGATTGCCTCCATGCCACGCCGCATTGAAGCAGTCATTTCTGCAAAAGGATTCCCGACCAAGTATTGAGTGCATAACTGAACATAATTATTTGAAGGTTGACTTTTTTTGTATTAAAAGCACTTTTCTTTTATTGGTCGGATGAAATATGCTAATTTTTTGAAATAGGAATTTGGGGTTTTCATGAGCTGTATGTCAAAATCATCAGTATTAAAACAATAAAAGACCTGAAATATTTCAGTTGGTGTGCAATGAATCTAAAATATATGAAAGTTTAATTTTTATCATTACATTATGGAAAATAATGAACTTTTATCACAATATGCTAATTTTTTGAGAAGGACCTGTATATATATATATATATATATATATATATATATATATATATATATATATTGCAGGAGATCCTGCTGGAGTTTTAGTTCACACAGTTTGGCATTGGTTTGTTAATTCAGGAGGCAGGCCAGCCTTCGAAGCAATCATCGACTGACTATTTCACAAACAGTTTGTACCGACACAGAAGCATCAGCCCTTGTGTAAAGACCCATGGATCGATCTGCACAAATCCATGGAGTAAAGACAGCAGCAAGGCACAAAACACAACATTAAGATTTACTCTCTTTTGACTTTTGACACATAAACTGGCCTGAAACTCTGTGACACTGGCCTCAGGCCATCCTTATTCTTCACCCCTGCAGAACATCCCACGTTGTATCAGTAGGACTGAGCCAGTCGTTTGTCAACAACATTGACTTCATTGCTGCCTACACCGGTCAGTCAGACTCACTGTACTGGCTCTGAGACTGGGAACCATGCAGATAACACTACAGCCCTGTCCACACTATAACAGTATAAAAGTACTACTAAAATAAGAGACCAAACACTTCGGCAGAACATCCCATGTATCAGTGACTCACAGTAGACTCAGCAGTGTGTGTACTCTCATAATGTACTTGTAATAGCTAGTCAGTGTGAGGCGAGCTCAAACAGCGATTAGATAAGTGCCGTAATCAGAAGCTGCAGTAAGATGCATTACATACACCATAAACAAAAAATGACCATGAATTTAACGGTAAAAGACTAAAAATGCTACAGAAAAAAATCAAACCTTAATTTTTACATTTAAACCGAAAGAAAATGTAATTACATCATGTAATGTTATTGGTCTTAATGTGAACGATTGACAAGTGTACCCCGACATATTTATCATTCTTTTATTAAAACTTGCTCTACCTCTAAAATGATTTTACTTTTTGGCAGATTTTACCCTTATTTTTCAGTCCTCTCCACAACCTCTCTATTCTCTCGAACGCAATACGTAAAGGCCACTTACATACTGTAAAACAAACACCCTGTTCAGTAACCCTGACCTCACTTTCCATCATGTCATTTTTATGTATATTTTGGCATATTGCATGAAAAATGCTGGATGGAAACTTTCCAAAATTTCCAAAACATATCCACTCTCTGCACATAAAGGACAATGGAAATATATTTACTGAATTATTATTAACTGAAGAAAGTACTGCTTAAATGTTGCAAAACACAAAGTTTACTCTAAACTACAATCTATTAAAGTGACGGTTCACCGAAAAATGATTTCTTGAAAACACTTGCTTACACAAGTGAACACATCTTCTTTACAGGGATTAAACATTCGCCCAGACATGAAGAACTGGGAATGTTTTTAATGTCATTTAGAAGATGAGTTTTACATTTCCAAAAACGGTAAATGTAACATTATTTTACTGTGAAATTACATAAAATATCTCGTTAGATCTGCTACAGTATGGGAACTTTCTTAATTAACAGCTGGTTTTACGGTCTACGGTTTAAATTATGAAGAGTCACAGCAACTACAAGTTATCTAGTTCAAATTTTTATACATTTTCGCAGAAAAATTTTAATACTTTTTTTTTTTAACAGATCAGAAGGAAAATGCCTCTCTCACAAACTCTTTTTGGAATATTCAGAATTTTAATACGCTACTTGGATGCTTGTGTGTCTAAATGTCAGTATAGCCATATTTCAACATTTCATAGTAAGCATCCTAATACAATTACAACTATAAGTTGTATAACTTCCTATAAAATGCAACGGTTTTGAAATTAAATGGTCAGTAAGCATATACAGTATGGGTGTGGTGTCCCAGTGTCCACATACACAAACTATGTCTCATTGAATGTGAAAGCAGTTCAAGTTTGAAAAGCGTGTCTGCATTCTCTCCTATCCTACTGTGTTTCTTTTGTCTGAACGGTTCGGTAAAGGCAGAACGAGAGAGAGAGAGAGAGAAAGAGAGTGAGCAAGTGTGTCATGCTAACTGATGACTGGAGTCCGATGAAAGGATTTCTGGGGGAACACACGTTTGTGAGCGTGTGCACGGGGGAAATCTGCAGCGGCACAGAGAGAGAGAGAGAGAGAGAGACTGCAGGAAACGCTGATTACTGCAGTGGTGGAATCCCTTGCCTTGTAAGGAGGGTTACCCCTCACCTCGCCTCTCGCCGGCATCCCCCTCCCTCACTCTGAATCCTAGTGTTTCCCTGTTTGATATGCTATAACGCCCCCGCTACCCCCGCACTGCGCTGAGACAGCTCAGCAGAACACATTTCACACCGCATGCGCATGTGTGTGCACGTGAGGATTTCGACACAGGATGTGGCTAGTACATACCAAGCTGTGTTAATAAAAACCTTAACACGTCTACAGACACACACTCCCCTGCCTGTAACATTAATCAGTGCGTGCTGCAGCACTTTGTAGTATTACTGCAGATGCAGGACCATCTGGGTGTTTCACACACAACAACAGCCACACATTTCACTGATGGGGTATCTTTATGAACATGTCCATTAAGAGCACCATTCGTTCAGCAGGGTATGCATGCATGCAAGCATTACATGCATACCCACAGATCCCATTGATTCTGCTGTTCTTAAACTAAGCTAATGATTTTACATCACTCTGTGGCACCCCTTACAGTCAAACATTGAGTTTTTTATTTTTACTTTATTAAAACCTATCACACTTTAAGAAGCAGTTATATTATATGGCTGAGCACACATTAGCACACAGTGTATAGTGCTTATAGTGTAACACAAGTTGTCATATAAATCTTTCCCTAATGTGTTCTGCTGTTGTCTGACCTTTAAAAATTAGACAAAGCATTACAGCCAGATTCCCATATTAGCACTATAATACATCTCTCAGCCAAATCAAGCTTTCTGCATCTGAAAGTGTGAAGTCAGTGCAGCTGAATCATCCTGCTTGGATTCATTTGGGACAGTGTTCAGTGAGATGCGGCTAATCATAGTTATTTCTGTAATCTGTGCACATCATTGATGTTTGCATATTCACTTGCAGTGAGGTTTAGGGAAATGTGAGACCGGTCTGGTCACCATTAGCCAGAATCATGTTTCTGAAGAGCTCTACGTGATTCACAAATCATCAGTACTACAGTTTCACAAATGGCATCCATTTACCCGAACTGCACTTACTGAGCTGAATAGAATTCACATTGAACATAGCAAAGATACCCACTTCTTCAGTTTTAACATGTGAGCCTGTGATGACTGGGCTTATTACTGCTGCATCGAGATCATTGTCAGGGCACTTGTAAAATGGTTTTGCGTATAACACATCTGATGCCACCACAGCTCTTCACCTGGAGTGTTTTGAAGGATCATGTCACATACTATATGAATCAGATGTATTGTTGACTTAAAATGTATCATTTAAAAAGAAAAGTTGCTTTGGCAATAAACTGAAATAACTTTAGGCTGATAATGTTCCAATCCAATATTTATATTTTATTTCAGCTCCTTTAAATGTAATAGTTTAATTTAAGTTGAAACATCAACACTGAGCTGTGTTCAAAACAAGGTCAAATAAAGACAGAAGTGTAGCATCTTGTTACGCTAGACTACTCCTTACAGGAAATAAACAGCTTGGAAAAAGCTGCACATGTCAAAACAGCTGTCACGCTACTGAAAGATGCCAAGTTGTAGTATTTCTGCTTCTGTTAGTTACTTCCCAACACTGGCACACACAACCAAACATGCTGTCTCTCCACTGTGTGTCCAGAACAAAACAGTCATTAACAGGACTGACAACAACATTTTACTATTTATGACTACAAAATCTGTACTTTCAATTGAGCATTTCAGGCAGTGACAAGCAAATTCACATTAAATCCCAGAAGAATGTACATAACCTAAAAAACTAGTTGTTAATACAAGTTTTCTATTTGCATAAAGATAACCTATGGTTATCACTATTAGCCATATTTACATTAGTGTAGAATCACTAGATCCTCGTCTACACTGTACTGCATTTCAGAAACGATCTCCGTCCACACTACACAACCAAAACCGCAGGTCACATGACCATTCATGCAGATACAACTATGCGCATGATGTCATGGTTTACACGGGTGTCAAGGATACGCAGAGCAAATGTGGGCAGCCATGCCATCATTTTCAAAATCTCCGTTTTGGTCCGTTTACACTGAAAAGCAACCACGTAGTATTCAAACTAAAATGGGGTCTGCATCTTTTACGAAAGTCTTCATTTTCGAGGGTCGATGACGCTGGGGTAGTGTAAACGACAAGTGTAACCATATCAAAAGTTATCCATTTTAAAATGAAAATCACAATTTCTGGAGTGACTCCGTTATTTCATTCACACACAGACCAGAATGTAACCGATTTAAACGCAGCTGTCACTTCTAAAATGTGTATGTGACTCAAACACCAGCCAGGATATCTTGTACAAAGAGTATAAAGAATTATAAGTGTTTTTAAAGATTAGAGTAACTTTAGATTTTGATAAAGATCATCTAAATATAAAAATAGGGGATATGTGCACAATTACTTAGCCAATATCACATTATATCAATATATATGTATTTTTAAATCATCAATATTGGCTAATATGATCGTCCTGATCAAGATGGCGCCGCCGAGTCCGGTCACCGTCCAGGTCGCTCCGCTTAGATTATGTTTTTATTTACTTTTTTACCTACTTTTGCTTTCTCTTTTTACACACATTACCTCTGCACTGATCATATACGAAAAGGAAACACTTTTGGACATTGGACACCGCTTCACTGACCTGTTTCAGGACACTTTATCCTCCAACCCATCGTGGCCATCTGAGATTCTCCGGAACGCCGAGATGAACAATGGCCACTTGAATAACCACCCGAGGCGACGGAACAAGAAACACCGCGGGAAACGTGCTGGGATTCGCAACAGACTGAGGAAAAGAGCACCCAGCCCTCCTTTACCGAGCATTTTGCTCGCCAATGTCCAGTCTCTGGAGAATAAGATGGACGATCTTAGAGCCAGGATAAGTTTCCAACGGGACATTAGGGACTGTAACATCCTTTGTTTGTCTGAAACCTGGCTCACGCCCTTGGTCCCGGACGCTGCTGTAACGCCGTCTGAAAACTTCTCTGTTTTACGGGTGGACAGGACAGCCCAGGCCGGCAAATCCAAAGGCGGAGGAGTTTGTTTCATGATTAACAAGAAATGGTGTGACCCCAGGAATATCTCCACTCTGTCGCGCTCCTGCTCGCCTCATCTGGAACATTTATCCATTATTTGCCGCCCATTCTGTCTGCCTCGGGAGTTTTCATCGATCATCATAACTGCTGTTTACATCCCTCCACAAGCAGACACTGGCTTGGCTTTGTCTGAGCTTCACGATGCGCTCAGCGGCAACATCAACAAACATCCTGACGCTGCTATTATCATTGCTGGGGACTTTAACAAAGCCAAACTCAGGCAAGTCATGCCTAATTTTTATCAACATGTATCCTGTCCAACCAGAGGACCGAATACACTGGATCATTGCTACACTCAGTTTAAGAATGCCTACAAAGCACACTCACTACCGGCTTTCGGCAAATCGGACCATGCCGCCATTTTCCTACTCACATTTCACTGCTGGTTATATATGCTATATATAATTTTGTATGTGACGAATAAAAATCTTGAAGACAAGTCAAGTCATCTTTATTTATATAGTGCTTCATACAATACAGATTGTTTCAAAACAGGTTTTTGGTGTTAAAGAGGCCCTATTATGGATTTTTAAAAAATAACCTTTCATGCAGTAACACCGCTCTAAGTGAATGAAAACATCCTCAAATTAAGTGCCAAATATACTAAATATAATATACTACACATTATAGTTCATTACTTTATGAATTGGTAACCCCAACACAACACGCCATCACACAAGCCTCACACATGACTCACTGGAGAAACTTCAGTGACAGTATTGCACATATGAGCACACAAACCACAGTCACTGACTCACTGGAAAATCCTGGGCTCCTAGTCGTCCCTCGCTGCAGAGCTGCGGCTGACTGTTCCTCTGCAGGAATTAAATTTGCCGGTGGAAACACTGATGGCTTATGTTTCTGAATCCTGGAGTCTCCAGGGCCATGGTACAGTCTGCCGAGCTGGGGGGCACAGCTGGGCTGGGAGGGAGGGAATTGGCCCTTTCTTGCTTTGCTTGTGTCAAAGTTTCCACTGTCTGCCTGTCCTCTCTCTTTGCCTCATGTCCTCAGGGTGAATATAGTATTACTGAATCATACAACAAAAATATCTATAGAAAATATCTTGACATTAGATAAGTACTTTGGTATTAATGTATCTGTTTTTTTATTCGCTCTAATATGAGAAAAATAATTTAGACCAAACCACCACTATAAGCAAGTAATGGTTTCCGTAAAGCAGTAAATATAAAATGTATAAAGATTATTCATCGGTAGTGGTCGACAGCCACTTTTTTGACAGCTGATGCCGATATCTTGGAAAGCAGGGGGGGTGATAGCCAATATAAAACCGAAATGTGTGTGTGTATGTGTATGTGTATATTTATGTATATATATATATATATATATATATATATATATATATATATATATATATATATATATATATATATATATATATATATATATATATAATTTTTTTAATTATTATTTGATTCATATTTAAGAAATTTTAAATCATTTGACAATCGATTAAAAAAATAAATGTGTAAAATAAGTATTAGTAAAAATAAAATTATTTTTCACAAATAAATATTTAATAAAAATATAATTAGTAACACTCATTTTACATACAGCACACAGTGAAAATGACACCAATATGACAGTGGGCGAACGCATAAAGTGCAGCATAATTTGAAATCAGATTTAAAGTTTAAAGCATTCAATTAACATGGGCCGACCGTCAAACAGAGAACACACATTCTGGATAAAAATGCACACTTCACAAGATCTTGCAGCTAGATTCGACTAAGTTTGCAAGGTTTGTAAAATTAAATATTCATTAGTCATTCAAAGATTTATTTAAATAAATGGGTATTTGCTTAATGCTGATGGCAAACGAGAAAGTATTATACTGTTTGCCTTTTTATCACTAATAATATAAAAGCAATCGTTATAATACATTTGTATACATGAATTCCTGTGTTTAACCGTTATATCTGATTATTAGACAGACTTCTATCCATGTTAGAGAGAACTGATAACAACGACAGTAAACAAGAGAGAGAGTGTGAGCACTGTGTGCACTCAGGTGCGGCCTTTCTCAGTGCCATCAAAATAATAAAAAAAAATTTCAGAACCGATCCGATCCGATAATGAGATATAAACAACTTCAATTTAATGAAAAATAACAAATGAAAAAATACATAAATCATAACCCATGACAAAAATACCATTATAAACTAGGTTAGTGGATAATTATTTTTCTTTAACTGTTTGCATTATTGACATTGCTAATGAATGTTGTTCAGTTGCTTTGACGCGATGTATTTTGTTTAAAGTGCTATATAAATAAAGATGACTTGACTTGACTTGATGAATTACTCTGGATATTGGTTAATATCGACTCAGAAATAGTGTCAGCCATGTTAAAAGTAATTTGTGGATTAATGCTTACTGGAGACGCAACAGTTTCAAATGATTCAGTCCGATTTGGTGAACTGGGTTCAAGCGGTTCACTAAGAAGAACCGGTTAAATCCAACTATTCGTTCACGAACCACACATCACTAGTACAAAGGGGAGAGATATTGATATGTAGTGTATTAAATCTGTGCGTTAGTTTAATTAGCCTTTTCTTTTCTTTTTTTTTAATTGATTCTGAGTATCGAATCGATGCATCCCTAATTACAATATTGCTTTACTCCCTAAAGAGTAACTAATTACATTACTTACTTAGTTTTTATGGAAAGTATTTTGTTAGTTACTTTTGTGACATTTTTGCTTATTAGTATGGTTGAACTGGATCATCAAAAGATAAGCAGCAAAGACATTGGTTAACAAAATGGGATTAGATTCATTTTTGTTACATTTAATTATTGCTGGTTTTGCGTCATATTCTGAGTTTGCATTTCACTGTTTTAATTCATTTTGATGAATACCAAATCTTTTTTTTTTTTTTTTTTTTTTTTTTTTTTTTTTTTTTTGCGAATGGGATGAATTAATTCACATTTAGTCTAGAATCATGTTCACACAGTGCACACAATGTTTCTGTACTTACAATTTCTCCCAGTATGGGGACAAGAGACTTGTCAGTCTATAAATGGGAAAACAAAGTAACTAGTGTT